>NC_085024.1:12942767-13033782 GCF_963692335.1 Osmerus eperlanus
TGTGTGGGGGGGGGGGGGGGGCTGGGGGGAGGGGGGGCTGAGGTCAGCGTTCCCGCGATTATATCTCGTCTGGGGAATCTCTTGATATCTGAGAGAAGCCGGAGAAATCCGGGATAACAAACGGCTGGGAGCTGTGGCTTCCCAAAGCCTCCAATACACACACGCACATTCCAATACACATAGCGGACATCTGTCCTGTACCGTCCACACACACACACACACACACATGCTACTTCACAAATACTCTCAGAAGCCCTCTCTCTCACACACATACACACACACTTCACGTTTCCCTCCGGTTGGGAATGGGACCCTGGAGATCAGAGTCCCGGAGTGTGTTTGGAGAGTGGAAGACGACTCTGATTATTGTTGCCGGGGCGATGAGTGGCGAGCGCGGGGCAAAATAAAGCCTGGGCTTATTCGAGCAGAGCTGCCGATCAATGAGTGGAAATTTCATTAGGACGTGAAAACGTTCAGTTAGCACCGTGGGCTAACCAGCCGCAGCTGTGGAAATAGGGCCCTGAACACCCAATCTGCCCTCTGCAGTATCTGCTATCCTCTAGTTATACTCAGCACACACACACACACACACACACACACACACACACAGGAAACATGCACACATTGTGGGAACACGTACCCATGCACACAAAGGACTTCATACAAAGCGCGTACACAGACACTCGAATAGGAGGAACACAGGCTTCTGCAGTAGTGTACATACACAGTCCATGTACATTCAAACGTCCCAGAGACAAGTGCATCAAGCACGCAAGCGCGCGCACACACACACACAGATCCCTTCTCGTGCACTCTTTATTCACAAACGGCGCTGTGGTTTGTGGTGAGAGCAGTATATAAAACGGCCTCCAGTCTATTTCACAGCACGTGTTCAAAGACCTGCTACTTATGGTGCCAGTCAGCCAAACCAGTCAGCTAGCCAGTCAGTCAGTCAGTGCCAGTCAGCCAGTCAACACCAGCCAGTCAGCTAGCCAGCAAGCCAGCCAGACAGTGTCAGTAACCAGCCAGCCATCCAGCCAGCCAGCCTGTACCTGTAGCTCTCCACCTGGCGGGCGGAGGACACGGTGACCAGGGTGTCGGTGCGGGAGCAGTAACACAGGGGCCCTGGCAGCAGGAAGCCCGGCAGGAAACGACCAAACGAGTAGCTGTCCTGCTCAAAGAACATCAACATGCCGTCCATGGACTGGATGCACAGGGAGTGGTGGCCTGGAGGGGGGGGGGGAGAGAGAGAGAGGGAGACAAAGGGAGGTAAAGAAGAAGAAATACATTCACAGTAAGCAGAAAGAGAACATATGTCATGTCATGGCCAAGGCCCTGGTAAGTCCCTGGTGTTCCCTGCAGCTCTCTCTCTCTCTGTGTCTGCGGCCTGGGCGTGTCTCTCCCCTGGCTCCTCGCTCCACCAGCACACCTGCTCTTTGCTGCCATCAGCTCAGCGCCCTCGCCAGATTGTTGCCTCGACCACAGTGGATGGAAAACGCCCCCCCCCCCCCCCCCCTCCCTATCATGTAGTCTTACAGCACAACCAGGAGTACTGGAGAGCCAGGCCAATGTTTTGTGTCGTGTGTACATGAGCCCTTGTGTTTCAGCAGTGTTGCTGTGAGCATGGCAAGGATCATTCCCTCTTTCTGAATCTGATACGTCCATTAACATCTCCCTCACTGAGCCTGGCTTGTTCTCAGCGTGTGTGTGTGTGTGCGTACAACGGGTTGGAGTTTGGAAAGTCCTGCCGCGTGGCAGGCTGTCAAACGAGGGCTTTATGACACCGAAAATCAGTGTAGGATGGTGGCGTACACACCTAAACGCACACACGTGCCTACACACACACACACACACACACAATGACCCATAAAACAGGGTGAGTGGGACCAGAGTACTATAATTGGGCCTCTACGCGCTGTTAAAAATCACACTCACATCAACGAGGGGTCCAGGACAACCACCTACAGAGAGCACGCACGCACACGCACGCACACACACAGTGACGCATACAAACAAAGACACGACCACATTAACCCACACACGTGTGTGTGTGTGTTCTATTCTGGTCATCTGGTCTGTTCCGGACACAGTGGGCGGTCGGTAACACAGTCAGGGACAAGGTCTCCCACATCACAACACCACCCTGCTCTCTATGTGTGTATGCAGGTGCATGTGTGTGTGTCTGCCTGTGTGTGCATGCAGAGCGCTTAAAAGTGTAGACTGTTTCGGTCCTGGCTGTGTGGATATGAGTGTGTGCGGCTACGCCCATATATGGGCTATAGGGTATTAAAGCCCACTATAAAACACAAAGCCTCTATCCTGAGGAGAGGAAGTGAGGAAAACAGCCCATATGTGTCATTTATGGAGCATGTTATACTAGTGTAGGGCAAGGACAAAGCACAGAGGCTGGCAGGTACAGTGGCTCTCTGGGACGAGGGCTCTGGATGGAGTGGAGTGTGTGTGTGTGTGTGTGCGTGTGGTGTGAGAAAGGATTCTGACCTATGCCCAAGCCCAGCTATTAGGACAGTATTAGGAAAGCACTGTTATTACAGAGCCTATATCGTCTAAAAATGGTACCCACACATTTGGTGCTCACATCCATGGGTGCCCACACACACACGCACGCACGCGCACACACACACACACGTCTCTCTTTGGGTATTTGCTTCATACACTCACTGAACCCAAAACACACAGTGAATGACTACGGTCTAGCGTATAAACAATCTCTCCTGGTTCTAGGTTACAGTCAGAGTTCAGGGGTCAAGCTGTTATGTGACCTGTACATGCAGGGGCAACCTGTTACAAGTAGAGCCAATATCTGCTGATTCTCCAGGCTGTGCTGCCCTCTAGTGGCTGGAAGAGGAAGGGATTGCCTGGAGAAGAACTGGGACAGTCAGTGGATCGATCCTCTTATCCAGACCTGTCAGTTTCTATCTGGATTTATAGTGGGCTGCCTTTAATCCACTCTCTCTCTCTCGCATGCTCACACACACACAGAGGGGAGGGGGAGGCCTGAGCTGGAGAGAGTCAGAGAGCAGAGAGGGACGACACCGTAGTGAGAAGGAGATTCATCAACAACATGTTTAGTCTTGGAATGAGATGTAGAGGTGTGGAGCAAGACAGATGAAGATGAGAGTGAGACACAGAGAGGAGAGGGAGACAGAGGAGAGAGAACGAGTAGCGATCAGTCAGACAGAACAGGAAGCAGAAAGAGAGAGAAGGAGAGATAAGGGAACAAGGCAAAGAGCAGTGGACTCCCCTGGAAAAGGTCCATGGCCTCTAAGACAATTAGCGCTTTGGAAAAACTGGAGGGAAAGACCTGGACTAGACCTCTACATCCAAGACAAACAGAGTCCACTCCTAGCATCTCCGCTGACACACACACACCTAAACAATACAGTCCTTATTTCATTTTTGGCCATTTTTGTTTAACCACAGTTGCTCCCCTTACGTTTTAGATGGGGTGTGTGTGTGGGTGTGGGGGGGGGGGGGGGGTGCCATGCTGGACTGGACTTGCAGGTCTTCAGCTTGAGAGTGAGACAGCAGAGACAGCGTGGGCTGATATGATGGGAGGTTGGGCATGGGGCTTTGTGTGTTTTCCTCCATATGAATGAACATCTGTGTGTGTGTGTGTGTGTGTGTGTGTGTGTGTGTGTGTGTGTGTGTGTGTGTGTGTGCATATGTTTGGCTATTAGTGCCCTTTCATATTAATGAATTGCCTGTTGTATCCTGTCTGGGGTATGGGCCAGACCTTTGACATGCTAAAAAACTAGTTCTTTGGTTGACCTGAGGCAACCTTACATAAGCACGCACGCACTCACACACTCACTCACTCACGGCCAATGGATTTACTCACTGCCGTAAAAATAAACGTTCATTCATACACCGAGGACTGACCCCACGTCACACAGTAAAATCCCCTTCCAGCTCTGTGGTCATTAGAAATGAAATGAACACAAAAGAGCACATGGATGACGATGTGTGTGGTTGGGAGGGGTTGTTGAAGTGTGTATGTCTGTCTGTGTGTGTGTGTGCATGTAATGCCTGTGTCTGTGTCTGTCTGCGTGCGTGTCTGCCTTTGTGTGCGTATGCGTGCCCGTAGAAGGGTCTGTCTCGTACCTGTGACCCCTCCGAAGGTTCCGTAGGTCATGTTGCAGGCCGTCCTCTGCAAGTGGTGCTCGTACACCAGCTTGAGCTGGTACTGGGCCCCGTGCTCCACGTTCCCCACCAGACCTGCACAGGGACGGACACACACACACACAGCCGTTTCCTTCCCCTTGAAAACTCCCGGCAACTTGGGACGCAAGCCTATACTGTGCTCTGCAAAATTCCGTTGTAGGTGTAAATTGCTACGTGGGATACATTCACTGAAATGTTGTACATAAGAAATTGTAGACGTTCTTGTAATGTGTCACTAATGAGACTCAAATGGCGTCCATCTTGGTCAGAAGTGTTATTCGTGACCTATATCGTGGGTACATAGTCTGGTGGGCTGGTTAGTTCAGCACACGGGAGTTACCTGACACAGAGTACACACACAGCTTCCTGGGGTGAAGCACAGCCAGGTGGAGGAGCTCTGAACACCTTGGAGAGACAAGCACAACACCGGAGGTCATTCAGAGGTCAACGAGGAGACATTGTGACTTGAGGCTCTGTCGCTTCATAATGGAGAAGCAGGATTCTCCGGGCTTCTTTGATGGATCCTGCGCGAGGCCTAGAGCTGTGATGAAGGCAGCTCGACTCAAGTCTTACATTAAAATAAAAAAAACACTGTGTTGGTCCAGCTGAGTAAAACACAAGCAGGGAAAGATTTTGAGGTTCGTCAGATTTGTATCTGTGGCTCCCCACACATGTTCCACAGCTTGGTTGTGAAGTCGTTTTGCGTCTTTCGAACCAAACGTTGCAATGTTGGAAAAGGCAAAAACAACCCCAACAATTGGAGCCCGGCGTTTTCTTTTTCACCGAAAACCACAAAGCCCTGTGTTGAAGAAAGCTGCTGTCACAACATCCGGGCCTCGCCCGCCCCTCCCGACAATATTTACAACGTGTTTGTCTTCCAAGTCTATTCCCGAATTCTTTGGCGGTTGCTTTAAGTAATGGCTAACCGCTACCACCCTTCGACAGAACAGAACATACCAAAACAAACAGTCATAGAACCCCTTTGACTCCGGCTCTGACATCCCCCCCTTGCGGGGAGACTTTCGGAACACCGCCCCGGCTTTTCACGGAAGCCTGGCTCTCCGGGAGGTCCCTGGGCCCCCGGTGTGGGACACCGGTGATGACATGTGCCGACATTCCATCTTTCCCGCCGTGCTTCCCTCCTCCTTCTTTCCATCTTCCCACTCGTTCACTCATCTGTTTTTTCTGTCTCGGCCCCTCTTGGATGGTTCTGGGTATTAATGAGTGTTCAACAGTTACATTTCAGTTCGACGTGAGGAGGGGAAGGGGTGGGTACTTTCAACATTTTGCTGAACATGATTTCCCATTGAGAGCTAATTTATCTACAACAACAATGTGGAGCGAGGCCCTTGGGTAGCAACAACTATGCTGGTGACTTAGCGGTTAGCCGAATGCTGTCAGAGTAGCCCAGTTTAGCACTCAGGGGTTGGTAGAGTCGGATAAATCCACAGGATAGAGCTAAGCTCATGATATGGTGGTTAGCTGAACAGGGCCAGCAATAACAACTGGCATTCTGCTGAGTTTCAGTGGTCAAGAATACTGTAAAAGGCATTATGAAGGCATTTGAAGGCCTAGACCAAAAACCGATACTGTGTCCATTAGACTCATATATAACTATGGCATCCATTCTAGGTAATTTTTTGGGTTCCATTTTATCAACACCCAATATGGAAAAGCACCCACGTGCCACCCAAAGTGCAGTTCAGTACCAGTTCTTGTGTGGACAGGTTTGAGGAGATTGAATCCCCCTCCGTGACACGGAGCTCCAGTAGCTTGATGTGGGCTCTAAGCAGGGCTATGTTGGGCTAATGCCAGTGTGACCTGCACCACTTCAGTAAAAGGCCACACATAGCCAGCCCAAGGAGGAAGAGAGGGGTGGAGGAAGGAGGAGGTTAAGAGATTAAAGACGCCATGAGTGACTGAGCGGTCTGTCCAGTTAGCTGCGGAACACAGAGAGATGTGGATAATCCCGAAGGTGACGAGGCGTACACACTTGGGAGTTACTTTACAGTCCTATGTTGTGTGTGTAGGGCATTTTTGGGGGGTTTCCATGTGCGCGCTCGTGTGTGTGTGTGTATGTGTGTGTATGCTCCCAATAACGTCTACTTACGAGACAAACTTTCCCACTTCCACCTGGATGACGGGGTCTCGGAGCTGCACCTCCAGCAGCTGGGCGTCCGCCTTGCTGGCCTCGCCGGGTTTGGAGGCGTGAGGCGAGAACACCCTCAGCACGCCCATGTAGCTGCCCACCACAACCTTATCTACAGGACACAGCACTCAGTATCTCACTGCAGCCCATACACTTTTTACAATATATTATATATACACACACAACATTGTATATTAGCATTAGCTCTATTGTTTGTTTGGTTTTATGCACTTTATTCTTGTGGTTTGCCATAGACGTCACACACACACACACTTACCATGCCCTGTGCCACTGTTGTCCACGTCTCCAACACACAGGCATCCTTGATCAAACTCCTCCCCTTCGCCTAAAACCGTGGCCCACCAATCACGAGCCTTGAACAGAGACATGCCGTTTCTGGTAGGGAGAGAGAAAAAAAAAGGGAGTTTATTTTTTCCCATGGTCATCACAAGCACACCTACCCTCCCTTTTTCTCGATGAAACGGCAATAATAGGGAACAGATGCACCACCGCCCCCCCCCCCTCCCTCTCACGCGTTCAGGGGCACTCCATGTATGGAAACAAACAAAGACGTCCGACGTCAGTTTCGTTTTTTTTCTTTCCCGAGAACATTAGCTCAAACGACGTCCTTGGAGGGGAGAGGATGAGTGTACTTCAGAGGGAGGACGGGAGTCGGACGCCACAGACAGGCGCTGGGAGCCACTTCAGAACCATGACGCACTCTCAGAACACACACCGCTGGGACTCGCTTCCAGGCAAGGAAAACTGCACTTTCAATGTTAGAGGAGGACAGGGAAAACCAATACTTGGTGTGTTTGTGACTTATGTCAGGGACCACGTCGAGGCTAGAGCTACACGTCTGGTGTGTTGTTGTTTTTTTACTGTATCCAAAGCTATAACCTATAACTATATCCTATAACCTAGATGTTCATGTTTCTCTTCTTTGCGTCAGTCTACACATTGTGGTGCAGTGTGGATTGTTACATCACAGAGCACCACAGGCTACTCAGGGGATGGGCAGGCCTAGGCATTCAGTATTTTAGTGTGTCTACTGTCTACATCTTTCCAGCCATGTGAAACCGGCCTCGGAACTGCCCTTATGTCACCAAGTAACCTTCTACTTCAATGATTAGGTCAACTACTCCCGCAGATCCACACGAGACTTAGCAGAAGCCTCAATTCTTCAATAGTAGAGTTGCTGTTGGCATGACTTTCCAAGCCCAGCAGGTGTTACACACAAGCCGGCACACTAGCCAATGGCAATCCAGCCAGTCACATGACTGGATTGTATCAGGGTGCGGGCCAAGCAGCTTTCCTAATTGCTAACTGCTGAGCAGGTGGAATGGACAGCTAATCCCAATATAGAGGGACGAAGAGAGAGAGAGAGAGAGAGAGAGAGAGAGAGAGAGAGAGAGAGAGAGAGAGCGAGAGAGCGAGAGAGCGAGAGAGAGAGAGAGAATCCCTTGCCCCACACCCACCTACAACCTAATCTATATCAAGACCATAAACCCAACGATTAATGTGGTCTTCGTAAGTATGGTGCTCCAGGCTGGAAACAATATGTTGCCTATGCTAATGAAACTCATTAAAAACTGCAGGATCACATGACATCAAGGCTAACAGTAACAGGAGCAAGATTGTTAGCCATGGTGGCCCTAATTGTCCATCTACATAAGATCATTTACTGATTGTGGAACATTTGTAAATAATATACAGTTCATTTGATTAAATTTACCAACTGGTGGAAAATATGGTTTGAGTCTCTGCAGATTATTAGGTATCTTATTCTGCTGTCATATAGGTTAAACTCACTGTTCAGCTACCTCATCCATTTCAAGATTAAGAATGTTAATGTTGTTTGAAAAATCACTGCAGAGGGAAACATCTCAAAAGATGACACACAAAGCACGTTCTTATGTATTTAGACGTTTTTTAAGACAGTATTTGAGCATGAAGAATGATTGAAGCAATATATCTTTAGTATAGTAGCTTTGTATTTAATGATGCCTACTTAAGAGTCTTCTAGCAAGTACATCATCTGTTGATTCTTCTAACCAAAATACCTAGATACTCTGCGTCGGGTTTGCATTTGGCTTGGTACATTTGGAAATAATTGTATCCTTTATTGCCCCAGATAATAGTCGTATCAGAGAAACTCTTGACTTTTATTAGGTAACTAACGCTAAGTAGTAACCTATGTATATGGCTAATTAGCCCCGCGCGCTAACCGGCTACTGCACCTGGCTTGTTTATCAATTCCTGCTCGTGTCTGTGTTCTTTTTGTAAAACTCTCGAATATGGCAAAAGAGCTAACAGTTCTATTTGTGTTTCACTTACCTCTCTGAAGACAAGCCTGCTTGCAATTTGAGGTTTGCTGCTATAACAAAAATCACATTTCTTGTGTCATTATGTCCAACTTGCTTGAAACCATCTCACTGTTGTCATAGCAGTGACGCTAAACTGTGGGATATACTTGCGCGCATGAACGGACATGAAAACAAGATTCATGGGAAATTGAGTTTTTCAACTGTATGCAATGCGTTCTTGTAAAAGTTGGGAGTTGAACCATAGACAGTCTGAGTTGAACAAACTTTGTATAAACTATGTTGGTGGTGAGGTATATTTTCTAGCACCACTTCAAAACAATAGGCTGTAAAAGGTCAGGCGCATTAGCGTCGTAGTTAAAAATAATATATAGAGATACATTAACGCTTAATGGACGCAAGCGTACATGATATTTCAAACTTTAATGTTTATTAATTATTCCATTCATACTGCGTGTTAAAAGGGTTTGTATTTAAAAGTTATTCACAAAAGTGTAATAGGAATGGAGTTAAAACAAGAAGTGTGGAAGATAGTCGAGAAATTCCTCTGACCATTGCCAGGGATGTACGTTTATAATCCTGTGATCATAAAGTAACTACATTCAAAGCAAAATTACCTAGTAACTACATTCAAAGCAAAACGGACTGCACGGACTGCTGCAGACAAACGGCTTCTACCCCCCCCCCCCCCCCCCCCTAGAAAATATAAGAGGAGGAAAACAAACAAATTGTCATTATGTTTTCTCCACTCACACACCTTTCAAGTTCATTTCACACAAATGTGCGCTTATTTTCATTACTCTTTCATCACTCTTATCGACAACATTGCAGGGCTGCATTTCAGGAGTGCTGATATTTAATAACAACACTGGTAGGTTACTTAGTTACTTTGCAAGAGTTCTAGGAATGAAGTATGGCCGAGTCAATAAAAAAATATTCCATCAAAATGTCTTATTTTAACGATAGTGTATTAACAACACTAATAGTACATATTTTCAATTAAATAAATATCATTCAAGATACACATAATATACAATATTATAGCAAATATTTAAGCCGTTTGTCTGCAGCAGTCCGTGTTGTGCCTATGACCCATCAGCAGTGCAGATATAATCCATACCTCTTGTGAGATATTGCTCAACTAACTTCCTGCCTTTTTAAAAAGGGAATTCAATAAGTTACATATTCATTTCAAATTTAGATTAGATTCAACTGTATTGTCAGTAAAGTGTAATGCAATGTATGCAATGTGCATACAGTATGTGTCATATAGAATATGAAAGATATGAAAAAGCTTAGGTATATACAGTGTTAACAGTATTGACAGGATGAACGGTATCAGGCCAAGGTATAGGAGAAAAACAATCCTGAAGTCAGATTTTGAGGAACTTTGGTCAGTTTATTTAAACTGAAAGTATGTATTTAGAAAATATATAAAGATATTTTTTTCAGAACACAATGAACAAACACAGAAATGAAAAACATAACTATATCAAATATTTAACTATTTACACATAACTATTATACATGTTTACACATTACACCGTATTATACATTTTGTTGCCCATTGGCAAGACTGGTCATCTGCTCCTTCCACTCTGCCATGGAGAGTCCTGAGGCTGGACAGTACCACCGACCCTTCAGCTGGGTGTGACCAGTACTTTTATTTTTCCCCTGCCCACACTGTTTGCAAACGTACTGGTAGTGATCCCTCAACCGCTTGCATGGTGGTTCACCCCTAGCCATTAGCTCCTCGTTCTCCTGGGCAGCTTTTTTCTGTCTCCAGGTACGCTGCCTTGGCTGGGCAGAGGGGCACATTTGTGGTGGAGGTGCCAGGTACTGGTCGGCAGCTGGCTGGAAGTGTGGAGGTGGCTGGAAGTGTGGAGGTGGCTGGAAGTGTGGAGGTGGATGGAAGTGTGGAGGTGGCTGGAACTGGGGAGGTGGCTGGAACTGGGGAGGTGGCTGGGAAGTAGATGGACCTGGTGGGTGGTCGGGAAATGGTGGGCCGAATCGAGGAGGGGTGGAGAACAACCACACGGGCCAGTTTGCCGCTACCGTGCGCTTTGGGGTGAAAGCTTCCCCCTCACGGTTTGCTGGCTCCTCAAACACCTTAGCCTCATGCCCATGCTGCACAGGAGCAGCCGGAACAGTCTGCACTTCAGGGAGTGACTCCTTGGCCTGGTGAAACTGTTTGGGGAGAACGGTGGCCTGCAGCAACAGCATGTCCCCATCCTTCCTCTTATCCCTCCTAAGCAGCCTGCAAGACACAAATGCATACAGTATGCTTCAGTTGGTTATTTTACACATAATAGCCTACCCTCCTATGTTTAGTATTTTCTAACAAGCAAGCAGGTGAAGGTTTTTCTTGCAGTTTAATCTGGATAATGTCATCATTGTATAGGAAAGGTACACACATAAAAAAAACAAGACTCACCCAGAAGAGACTGTTGTCTTGTAGACTGGTATCAGAACCAAGTCGGTCTTCTCCAGGACAACCCTGTTGTCCTCCAGCAGCTATTTGAGATAGCTGTAGGCCACCACAATGAATGTTTCTTCCTCCACAACCTCATTGCACTGAGAGCACTTCACTGTTCTGCCTGCCTCGCTGGAGCCTCCACCTGCCTCACTAGAGCCTCCACCTGCCCCACTGGAGACTTTTCCTGCCTCACTGGAGCCTCCGCCTGCCTCACTGGAGCCTCCACCTGCCTCTAATGACTGATCTGACTGAGGGGGAGGGTTCAAGTAGAAAAGAGGGTCATGCTACGTGTAATAAATCATTCACTAATGATCCAACACTGATAGTTTTCTCCAGATTTTCAAATACATTATAATCTATAACAGCAATTTATCATCACTTGATCAATCATCATATAGCCTACCTTATGGAACCCACAAGAGCATGTTCGGTGTCTCCGGAACAGATCCACCTTGCCCTTGCTCTGCAGTGGGCAAGCATCTATCTGCTCCAGAGCTCCTTTCCACTTCTTGCTGCCAGGCCTTTGCCTGTGGAAAACTGGTACCTGCCCTGGGCGTATTTTTGGCAGATGTCCCTCCAGTACGACTCTGGCTTTCCCATCTTAGTCTTATCTGCAAACATGAGCTACGTTAGGCCAATCTCTCAAATATTGTATTATTTTGTAACGCTGACGACCAAGGTCTCAATCAATGTAGCATAGATGTACAGTCGTGATCGTTTTCTCTGCTGTCTAGGCTACTGTACAGCAATACCAGGTCCGACATTTTTATAAAATCCATACTTCCATAGAATAATATGCTTGTACTCCAACACGTCAACTTTATTTTGTTGTTACGCCAAACCCCTGGTCAACGTATCAATGTAGTCATATTTTGCTCTGCTGTCTCTACTGTACTTCTGAGGTCAAATTAAAGTCAGCAGAAAAGTTGCACCTCACAGAGGGGACTGTACACAGAGGGGCAGTGAGTCTGCATCGCCAATTTCAATACCAGGACTGACATAAAAAACATGTATACAAATCATACGTCCATTGAAGAATTTGGTTGTACAATCTTTTTTTTTACGCTGACAAAGACCAAGTACTCAATGTAGCATTACAGTCGTGATCGTTAGCTTTGTTGTTTACTGTCGGCTACGCGTAAAAAATTCAGCGGAAAAGTTTCAGCATCAGACAACACAATGAGAGATAGTTCGTCTACATCGGTCAGTCAACATAATTCAGAAATGCATGTATACATATAATTTGCTTTAACATACCTATTTTTCTTTTGTTCTTTTATTTTTCACGTCGTAAGAAAGCTGCCAATGCTGTACAGTACTGATAATTTTCTTTTTGTAGTCTTCTGCAGTTTTACGTCACGTGACTCTTTGCCCCTCCCGCCTGTATTCGGACTTGCGTTCGAAATGGTTAGGACTTGCGTTCGGAATGGTTACAGTGCGTTCACACTGCAGCGACGCGATGCGAGCGACAACATGTTTTCCATTCATTTTCTATGGAGCCAGGCGAATCGCTTGCGTGGTGCATTGTGGGTAGCGACGCGACGCGACCTATGGACGCGACCGAGTTGAGATTTTCTCAACTTTATGTAAATGAGGAGCGATTTTCGCTAGCGATGGCCAATCGGAGTGTTTTCTTGTTTCTGGTAACATAGCAACCATGGTAAACATTTCTAGCTTTCTAGGTTTCAAGGTGGAGGAGAAACTAATCGTTCGTGTGGGTGCGTACTATACATAGCTGTATTCGTACAGATGTTAATTTTTTTTTAAAGATGCATGGCGCAAGGTTGCCTAAGTTGTTGGTTCTGGTACTTTCAAATTCAGTCTAGTCACATTACGTAACTCCCTACTGTATTGTATCGACAGATTAGCAGAGACTTCGAGTAATATAATAAAACGTGTTTTACACATGTCAACGTGTATGTCTATTAAACAGTTTTGTATTTTGTATACAAGTTGTATTTTGATCGATGTTGCGAGTACGTAAACCCAAGTCTGCACACTTGGCCATGACAACTACAACAGTGACTTTAGAGAACTACATTCTACATTAATCTGTTTGAAACGCCCCCGAGCGTGGTGAACTGTGGGTGAACTGTGGGTAGGCGAGCGATGGCAAGCGATTCGCGTCGCTGCAGTGTGAACGCACTGTTAGGACTTGTTCGGAAGTGGTAGGACTTGTTTCGGAATTTGTTCGGAAATATGTTCGGAATTGAACGTGTTCGGAATTGTACGGATTGAGTTTGCGGTCCAATTCTTGGCGGGTAAAATGAAAAATGGGGAAAATGAATACACTGCAGTGATAGTATGATGGCCTTGAAAAACACTGTGGTCCACTAATAGGAGTACTTCCCCCAAATGAAAACACTCCCCCCAAATAGGAGTCATCTCACCCCCAAATAGGATGACTTGCTCACCTCCCCCCAATACAAAGACATACGCTCCCCCAAATGAAACGTCATTACATTAACTCAACGACATAACATTAACTAAAAACGGAAAGGGTTGGCACAAAACTTTCGTCGCTGAATGGATGCACAGTAGGCTGACTAACAGGAAATAAGAAATTGATCGACAGAAGTACGAAGACAGAGTTACGTGCACCAGGACAGTTGTTTGGCAATCAAAGCATGTAGCAAGTACTGAAATGCAAAGTATAAATTGCATGTTAAACGTAAAAATCGAGTCAAACAAATATCCTGGTCCACGTAACTCTCTCTGTCGTGGACAATTAGTTTTTTCTTCTGAAAAGTTTTGATTCCATCAATGCGCATACTTATTTTAATGTTGTGAAACGTTACAGTATATCTAAGATTATCGCATAGGAATGTCCCTGATTAAAATAAAGAGTAGCCTAATTGGTGCAATTATAAATCTCTGAATTGTTAACACAAATTTTCTTCTTACCAAAACGATCAATTTCACGACAGAGTTAATGTAGTCGTTTTGAGTTCATATAATTTCGTTTCCCATTTGGGGGAGCGTGTCTTTAGATACGTTCAACTTCATGCAGCGCCGGCGTCGCCAGCAGCTCGGCTGACTTGAAGCACCCAATGGTTATTTCAGCTTCGGCGCTGCATGAAGTTGAACACACGTGTTGTATTGTGGGGAGTTGTGGGGAGGTGAGCAAGTCACCCTATTTATGGGAGTTAACTCGTATTTGGGGGGAGTGTTTTCATTTGGGGGATGTACTCATATTAGTGGGTGTAATGCACTTCAGGGATACTACTGTCAGTTTTAATTATCCCATGATCCATAGTCAAAATTTGGGCTCGTCCGGGATTTGAACCCGGGACCTCTCGCACCCTAAGCGAGAATCATACCCCTAGACCAACGAGCCGCTCATGAGATTCAAGTGGACAGATTGGGTAGTGTAACCCGCGTGTTTGGTACTGAACTCATTTATTGTAGACGAGTTGATAACGACTTTGGCTGCCATCTAATGGTGTCATTTAGAAACACAACTTATATTCAACTAGAGGCAACACAATTTAGACTCCAGGTAATGATGTCAATTTTAAAACAGTTGTGTTTCATTTAACAAGTAGGCATTCATAAGCTATTATTGCCAGTTTTATTGATATCATTATATGTTCTCCCCTTCAGACAAATTCAAAACGTTTAATAAAAGGCAACATGCAGGGGTAGCAGCACAGACACATATGAAAGACTGAACAAGTTCAGACCAAACTCAGACACTTCCATCCCCACAGGGAACATCCCAGAGGTAGTGTTCAAATGTGAAACAAAAAGTAGTGATTTTTTTAAAATATATATTTTAAGGCCATACAATAAAGGCCATGAGTTAAAATCTAAGAAATATAGTATTTTTGTACTTCACCAGATAGTAATTACACACAGGGCCTTCTAGAACAACCCCTTGGTCTATTATTTCTAGTAGAAGGTTCTGACTCCGCAGGTCCCAAAGCCCTGGTGATAGTGATAATATATATTGAACACCTTCTAGTGTGTACTTTCATTGTAGCACTCTATTTGACATGAAGTGACAGCTGGAAAACATACACTGTTGCTCTAAAGTCTGTTCGCCAATGTTTACCACCACCTAGAACAACTTTCAGTTGCTGCGTTAAGTAAAGTGCTCTTACCGGCTGTGTATTTAATTGAGAACTCTGAGAATGTATACACAACCAGTTTCTGCAAGAATGACAATTGCATCCATGAAAACCTATCCCACCGTTTTAGTTACACTTATACACAGAGGTTAAAGTGCATCGCTTCTGCCCAACTCACTGCTGTTCTCACAAGGTTGCGCATAAAGGCAGCACTCCAACATGCCTGTATCCTGAAAATACGCGACCCAATACTTCCTTCAAAACACTTTCCAACATTAATGTTACACGACGATTCGAATCTGTTAAAAATATGAGGGAAACCAGAAAAAAAAATTAAGTGCCACCTCGGGAGGATACGTGTAGCAGACGAGGGCCACGGGGTGTCCTCCATGATGACAGTATGGCCAAAAGCATGCTGGGACTGCCTTGCAGGGCACCATCTGCTGATGCTCACCATCAACATTTTATACAAACATTATATCAAAAATAATATATGAAATACATTGTAATAACAACAATGCGCAAATAATAAAAGAGGGTTTCACATATTGTCTTTGTTTGTTCAGCATTACTTTTTTTTCATACTGGGGTCGAGTATGCAGACAGTGTTCAGTTGGACACACGGACAGACAAAAATACATAGATTAGCGTACTTAAAAAACACCAGAGGGGGGGAAATAAATGTCTCTTTAAAAACGTGGTGAAGTGAGCTGTCAGGATCTGACAATTTGTCCCCATGAATGAGCATTTGTGACGATGCTTTGTCGCCACAGAATGGGATTCGAGGAGGGGGGAGGTGGTCGACCGTGGAGCTAGAGTCTATTGAGGGGCTACGGTGGGGGCTGGTCGTAGCCTTCTAGAGTCAGGTGGTCCACTTCAGTTCCATGTGGGGGCAGTGGGATGTGTGCTGTGGGGGGGGTGAGAGTTAGAGGATCTTCTGAAGGATGGAGTTGGGCACTTCCAGAGTCTCGTCCTTTACAAGGACGATGTCATAGGAGTCCAGATATTTCTCCAGTCGCTCTTCTACCTATGGGCAGAAACCAAAAATGTTTTCAATCAAGTGAGTCGAGGGTAAATGTGCAAGACATAAGCCGCTAGGCGTGAAACACTGGGGTTCCGTCGGACACGGCTACCTTGTCGTTGAGGAAGCCGATCTTGAGGATGTTCTCCACGTTGGGCACGCCGTCGGCCATGTGCAGGTCACCCAGGGAGTCGCCCAGCAGCACGATGTTGCAGTTGTCCTTCACCTGCTTGAAGTAGTCCGTGTTGCGCAGGGCCCCGTCGTGCTTGTTGTAGACGTGGATGACCTCGCCCTTGAAGCCCCGCAGCACGCCCTGGGAGAGGGGGGGAAACAGCGCCCCCCGTCAGTGCTGTGGGGTATTACAGAAAGCTGCGTCGTGTTCGTCGGGGTTCCTGCCCGCGCGTTCGAAACACACCCCCAGCGGCCTCTGTTGACATGTGCTGCGACGCAGAGCTCGACTGAGGACAAAACATTCCTGTCTCTCGAAGAAAAGAAAAGCCCTCCTACGTTTGGTTTTTCACTTAGGAGAGCAGGAAGGGGGGAAGGGGGGACTCACATTCTCGTCGAAGTCCATGAAGTTGGAGACCACCTTGATGTTGGGGTGGTAGACCCCGGCCTGGCGGATGATCTCCTCCAGGACGTCGCCCAGTCCGGCCGAGAAGATGAACATGGGCACGTTGTGTTGATGGAGGCGGTCAAAGAACTGCTCGTATCCCTCCCTGTGGGAAACGCAGGCGTCACACGTGAAGGACGCACACACACTCAAGCCGCTGCATTCCCTCAGCTGGAAATGCACGTTCGAACATGTCTTCATTATGAATGTGTTCATTTACCTTAAGCAGGCGTCTGACTCCCTCACCACCTCTGGGAGTTTGTCCTTCTGTAACCTCTGCTCTACCAGTAACGTGTGGGACTTGAAATACCTGGCAGGGCATACAAAACACTGGTTTAAAACCATGTGTCCTGCATAAAGGAGTGAGTGAGTCATGCCAAAAAAATGTGTACATATAGTATACATACAGTATTGTCCCATACATACAGAAACAAAGACAGAAAGAGAGAGAGAATGACAGAGAAAGAAAGCGATGTACAGATACTCACCATTCTACCATGAAAGGATATTTCTCCTCCATTGTCAGGTGGGGATCGATCTCTATGGGGTAATACGTCTCCTTGAGCTGCAGCAGCTAAGACAACAAAACAGGCCCCTATCAACAGGCGGCACGTCGGTCATCGAGACGGCGCACGTCGTTACGGCGACGACGAAAACCCTACCTTTTCCCGACATTCTTCAGAGACGAGACTGCAGTTGTCAATGATGTCTGCAAAGGAGGAACAAGAACACGAGTCAGACGTCGGACGTCGCGCCGCGCCCCCCGCAAGTCGTCATCGGCAGGAACACGTTGTTTCGTTGCGGCGGCGTCCTACTTACTGTGACACGTCGGGCAGCGTTTGCCGTTGACGGCGAACTTGCTTAACGTCATGTCAAAGTCTGTGATGATCTGGCCAAAACAACGAGGAGGAGACAAATCAAGGGAAGAAGAGGGTAGACTACTATGCAGGGGAATCCCGGCCGGGTCTTCCTGCTAGGTCGAGTCGCCACACACACACACACACCTGTAGTTTGGAGGCTCCGCCCTTAATCAGACCACAGATGATCTGCTCCACCCGCTCCGGGTCCCTCATGTGGACCGTGTTCTTCTCAAACTCTGGCATCTGTGAGAGAGAGTGAGTGAGAGGGTGAGAGAAAGGAAGGGGGAGGCAGAGAATGACAGCCTGTAAATGTTGATGTAACCGCCGTGATACACGTTTGCTGGTCAAAAAAACAAACATGAAACAGGAAATAAAAGGACTGGGAAGAACTACATCAATGAAACCCTGCTTTTGTCCTCTTTGAGAGCAGAAGCTTGCGTCCAGACCAGGAGGTTCTCAGGTGGGTCTCTGGCATGTGGGACCCAAGTTCTCACAGCAGTCATGTTACCCTTTTCCATTTCTGAAGACAAGCCAAGAACTGTCGGTGTGTGTGGTGGGGGTGGGGGGACTAGTGTGTGGGGGCGGAGGACTCTCTCCAGACTGAATATTCCCCACAGAAACAAACACTCACACACGGCACAGCTGCTAATGGATCCTGTGTCCATAACAAGAAGACAAACCCAAGCAAGTCTTGTCAGCTTGAAGGTAAACCAACCAATGCAAGAAAGAGGGAGAGAGAGAAAGCCCGACCTCATTCAAATTGCAAATTGGTAGGGAGAGGAAAAGTGAGAGAGTCTTTGGCTCATGTTTTGTTAATTTCATTTGAACACAATGGAGAAGAAAAAAAAAAGAGACCTTCACGAACTTTGTTTTGGATCTTACATTACATTTAGTCATTCAGCAGACGCTCTTATCCAGAGCGACTTCCAGTAAGGACAGGGACATTCCCCCCGAGGCAAGCAGGGTGAAGTGCCTTGCCCAAGGACACAACATCATTTTGCACAGCCGGGAACCGAACCAGCAACCTTCTGATTACTAGCCCGATTCCCTAACCGCTCAGCCACTGACTCCCGGATCTTAGAATTTTTGGAATATTCATTGTCACTCGCCAAGGTCACATGGGTAAGACTAGCTGCATGGTCCAATCAGAGCTGTGTCGTAGAGGCAGTGATATAGCGCTGGGTTTTAAGGGGTGTTGATGGCATGTCAGAGCAGGAATGCACACAGCAACGCTCACATACAGCTGACGGGCGTGTGCGTGCATGTCTTGTCCATGCATGATTCAAATTTCCACTTTTTTCTGCATTGTCCTTGTCTGTTCATAGGATCCATTGCCCTTTACACCCGTCTCGTATATCACCCCTTACACACTTACACGTGCCCTCCTCAAACTGCACCGCACCACACACACTCTCTCCCTGGTAAAGAGATCAAGTGTATTTTTAAGGTTGCTGCCGGTGACGCAAAACCCAGACGAGGGAGGAGAGGGATTGGATTAGGTTCGTCTTACTATGAAGATCCCAAATGTCTACGCTTTATTTATTTTCTTATTACAGATCACGTCTCACACCGTCTCCTGTCACACACACACACACACACACACAACTCTATCAAATAGGATTATACTCGACACTAGACTGGTATTATGTGGGCATGCCATAGTAAAGGTGGGTAGCGTGGGGTTGGTGCAACCCCGTCCCCCTGACTTAGGTAACACACACACAGAGCTTGTAAAGCCTTGCATAATATTTTGATCCCTGAAAAGCACACACAAACACCACGCATCCACACAAAGAGACACTTCTATTCGTTTCTATAGCCGGAGGACACCAACACTCTAAATCTAAACTGCATAATAAAAGTAGGCAATGTACAAACACATCTGACAGCAGACCCTTACATGAAAAAATGAAAAAACAGCTTTGTTCTCTTAATCAATACAAGACATTCAAATATAAATGACGCTGTCAACTGACATTTACAGCTGGTGACGACAAAACAGTCAACCACAACACACGCACAACGGCTCACCTCTTTCTTGGGCCTCAAAACTAGAGTGAAGAAAACGTCCTCTGGGTGACTAGGGCTTATATAGCCATGGCAACACAGGGGGGCGGCACCCAGAATAGATCCCATCACATATCGCCACCCTCCCTGAGCAGAGGCTGTAGTTATGCACTCCCAGATAGCTACAGATGACATACAGACACACACACACATTCCAGGCCCTTTGCTTCACCCTTCACCTCCCTCCCCACTCAACTTTGACCGCTCAGGCACAAGAATTGATCTCCACTGACCACGTCTCTCCAGATAGCCTTATTGACTGGGTCACATTGCTGAGGGCTCATTTCTCCAGTAATGCTGAGCCTGCACATTACAGGATCCCCTTTCTGTATCCACACACACACACACACTGCATGTCTAGGGTCACAGGGTCATGGTTCATTCACTCTGTGTTCCACCAATAGGCAGACATGATTGTGTGTGGCTATTTTACTAAGGGTCACTGGGTACAAGACTAACCTACATGAAGGGAGACACAGACCTCCATTGATGTAACCAGTATCTCATTGGCCGGCCACTCACCTGACAATAGCCAGGCAAAAAATTGTATTGTTCTTGTAATTTGGCCTGCTTGAATGAACCCTAGAATAGACATGGCAGGAGTCAAATGTTCACTTGTTCTGTATGTTTAGCCTCAGCTCGAGATCACCCTCTATTCTTTTAAATCGTTGTGCAACATTCAACTAAAAAACCCAGCCTTGCCTTTATCTAACCTGTCCACAAGGCCAAAACGGAGACAACTCACAAAGCTAGCTGAGACATAATTACATTTAGTCATTTTAGCAGACGCTCTTATCCAGAGCGACTTACAGTAAGTACAGGGACATTCCCCCGAGGCAAGTAGGGTGAAGTGCCTTGCCCAAGGACACAACGTCATTTGGCACGGCCGGGAATCGAACTGGCAACCTTCAGATCACTAGCCCGATTCCCTAACCGCTCAGCCACCTGACTCCCTTCGGCCGTCTCTCTAACGAGGATCATCACCTCCAATCCCATCCCTTCACCAAAGCCATAGCTACACATCTGTCCAATCAGTATTCTTCTTTTCATGCTCAGTTCCTATAGCTGGCCAATCACCTGCATTTCAACCAAAAGGAGACAACTGTGGGTGGGGTTGGAACGATTCTTGTTGCGACAGGATTGATGATAGGCGTTATATCTAGGTCATCAATCAAAATCTCTATCCTAAAGATGTTGTGCTTATTCTGTTTATTAGCAAAGACTTAAGTCT
The DNA here is from genome assembly GCF_963692335.1 of Osmerus eperlanus. Taxonomy (NCBI): domain Eukaryota; kingdom Metazoa; phylum Chordata; class Actinopteri; order Osmeriformes; family Osmeridae; genus Osmerus; species Osmerus eperlanus. Next base: position 12,963,761 of record NC_085024.1, read on the forward strand.
TTGCTAATAAAGGTTTCCACACCACACCCAGTGTCAAACGAGGTTAGCACACAGCAGAATGGGTGTGTTGTGTTAATCTCTTTAACTTGTGGGCATATTTTCAGTCTTTTTCACAAAAAGGTACAGTTAGTCACTAACATGGAGACATGAGAAAAACTCTTCACTGAGAGAAAGCCAGACCTGAATGACACACAAAAACAAGATGTTGAAATGAGACATATGAGCGACTGAGATGGTTTCTGTCATTCTCCAACCGCTGTCAAAATGCAAGCTCAACGTTCCCTCGCACCATGGGCTTGCCTTGACAAAAGCTCAAAAACAAAAAGACAACCATGACACCAATCCAGACCACATGACTCAAAGTTGACACAGCGGAGACTGCAGAATGAAACCACCTTGTTTTGACATTTTAAAAAGAAAGTTATAAGTTGATTGCATTAACTAACGTCACTCTGTACCCCTATTCAAGCAACTTTCGACCATTGATCAACGAGACATTGTTAGGGGTTCTTGAAGCATTTGCCTGCAGATAACAATGGTCCTAATAAACGTGAATCTCTCCTTGTCTTTAACTGTAGAACCAAGTCAAGAAGATTCCATTTTGTGAAGTTCACATTTCATAAGAGCTGACATAGTATCAATGTCAACCGGTTGCATCTTTGTTGACATGTCTGTGTTTTCTTTTATTGGTTTAAAGCCAAAAGGATGATGCAATAAGTCTAATCACCTACTAGTTGCTTGGTTGGGCAGGACAATGTCACTTCAATGAAAAGGGCATTCTGGGAACCTGAGTTGACTCCTTTGTGATAAGCTTGTTGACCCCTCTCTTTGGTGGTCATTTGCACCATGACATTTGAATCTTATAACCACTGATTATTATGTTTTTAATGAATCTGCTGTAAGTTTTAAATCCTGCTCTGTTGCCTTTGTCAGTCAGGTCTCAATTGAAAAAGAGATTAGGCTATATCTCAATGGGAGGGGGGGGGGGGTTATTGGTCAAATAAAAGGTTAAAGCTTGAAACAAGTTCACATTTTAAATCTAACCACACGAGTACCACACTGTCCTGATCAATTATGCTCTTGCTTGAGAGTTGTATGCAGAATATAGCAGCACATTTACAGTCAATCGGTTTTGGAGATTCGCTATTCAATTATTATTTGTGCCTCAGTGAAGTGGTTCATCCTGGTTGCAATACCCTCCAGTTGACAGTATCACCACAGAGCCTGGGTGTAACAGTCTCACAAGTCAACACCAGGTGACCATGGATCCAGCTCCCAGCTCTGCTGTAGATTAGCTCTAATAGGCCGCAACAGGAAACTGATCTAGTGACAACAGAAGCCAATGCAATGGAACAAACATGATGTCCAAAGAAATGTATGAACTCCACCTAACCATAACAGCTATGCACTTGATTCATCATAATATGCATAGTATTTAATATGCATAGTATTTATGTTATCAGCAGAAACCATTCATTTGCATCAATTGGCATTTTACAAATAGGTAAGACTGCCCAGAATACTTGGGCTGGTGTACAAAATACAAATCTTAGGCAAGCGGATCTCTCTCGAAAGATTTCATGCTGCCCGTTGTGAGATTTAACCCTTGTGCTGCCTTCAGGTCACATGACCCAAAGGTTCATAACGAACCATCGTTGTGTTTACCCAATTTTACAAAAACAAATAAAAATAATTTTCTTTTAACCTTTGCAATGTTGGGGGTCTGAGACAGCCCAACGGTTAAAAGAAAATGCTTCTCTTTGTTTTTGTATGCGGTAAAGTTGTTGCAATACGACGGTGGGTCACAATGACTGATGGGTCAGAATGACCCGAAGATAACTCAAGGGTTAAAAGGGTCTCTCTATCATTAAGGAAAGGGGAAGTTGATGAGCAGGAATAAGAAAGCTGTTCACTTCTGACACCCAGTGGTCAAAGCAGTTCAATACAAGACAACTCTATCTGAACATGGAACATGACAGAGAAGAGCAGTAAGAAAACAAACGTGCCCAACATGGAAATTTGTCTTTTGCAACTGGAATATGGAATGACATCGTTAAAGTTAGAGGGAAACCGACATTCTGATGAAGTCGCAATCTGCAGATGCGTTACTTCATCAGAATGCAGTTGCAGAATTGCAACTGCTGAGCTCAGAAGCTAATGTATATTTTTCTTCAATGGTTCAACGCTCATCAAAAGCAGATCGCAGCCCATGGCCATGGGCTACTTCAGCCCATGGCCAGGGCTCTTCATTGCAGATCAGGGTCCTAACAGAATGCTAAGCATCTGAAAAGGGCCTCATTTAAACAACCTGCCTGAGATAGACAGCGATGGGAATTTAACAGGACATTTTGGTTATGTGAACATAGCCACATAATTGTATATCCGTCCTCTGTTCCGTCTACAGCTAATAAAGAACTCGATAAGTTAGTGTGAGTCTGTTACGGATATAGGACCAACATATATCACTGCCATTCTTGGGATGTGTTGGGATAAACAAGCACCTGCGCGGCCACAACTGAGTGACTGACATTCCGGGAAAACTGGTTTGACAAAATGCCAGGAGGGGGTGTCTGCATACCTTGCATCAATAAGGGAAAAACATGCTATCCAACAGCTTAACAACAAGACCGTGACAATAGAATTTGCTGTTCAACTAATGATCTGTCATGTCGCGGTTAGGAAGCTAAATCTTTTGGTGCCTAATAAACGGCTAATGACCTCTAAAATCCCATTGCTATTTTTAAGAACATCCGCGACTGCGCATTGTACGCAGCAACAGCACACGAGTGTACTCACCATCTCAATGATTTTAGTTTTCTTTCCTGCTCTCTTCTTCTTTGCGAACATGTACTGGGCGAGAACAACTCCACCAAATAGGGCACATACACTGGCACTGGCCGCGGCACCGACTTTTACCACGGCTGTTTTGTCCATGGCTGTGCCGCTCCTATACAAATGTCCCAACAAGCTATCTTATGTCAACATGGTCCCTCCCACTGTCGGCGCCTCTTACTGACGTCGTATCCTGCTGTCTATACCATTAGACCCTTAGGCCGAAAACAGGGGGGTAATAAAACCGAAACAAGATCGTGTCTTTTGGCAAACATCCTGTCATTGGACAAATTATTGATATGTAATGATCCAAAAACCAATACATGTTACTGGTCGTTAATTTCGATCCATATCACCATACTAATATTACAAGCTCTCAACTTTTGTTAAAACTTGACAGCCCTCCACTCAGTCCTCTCTCTTCCTGGGGAGGAAAATAAATACTGGTCTCTTTCCTTATCCTGTAATACTTTATCCAGCTCTCTTTCTTCTCTGCACCCCCTCTATACTCATCCCTCCGACAGAACCAGGAACTCACACCCTCCTCCCACAACAGTTGTTATTATGGAGAAACTTAACTGCTCTCTCTTTCGCTCGCTCCCTCTCTCCGATTGTGTTTCTGTCTGAGAGAGAGCGACCGTCACTACCACTCCCGCATGGCCCAGCTGGGAGTTGTGCTGGACCAGGACCAGTTTTGCTGTTCTATCTGTCTGGACCTCTTAAAGGATCCTGTCGCCCTCCCCTGTGGTCACAGCTACTGTAGCAGCTGTATTAAGGGCTACTGGGATCAGGATGATCAGAAGGGAGTCTACAGCTGCCCCCAGTGCAGACAGACCTTCACTCCCAGGCCTGTTCTGAAGAGGAACACCATGCTGGCTGAGGTGGTGGAGAAGCTGAAGGAGAAAGGAGGGGCCGGGGCCGCACCCTCTGAGCTGACGAGTCCAGCTGGGCCAGGAGAGGGGACGTGTGACCTCTGCACTGGGCCCAAGAAGCAGAGAGCCCTCAAGTCCTGTCTGATGTGTTTGTTGTCCTACTGCCAGACACCTCCAGCCCCACTACCAGATTCCTAAGATGAAGAATCACAAGCTGGTGGAAGCCACATCTGGACTGCAGGAGATGATCTGCTCCAGTCATGACAAGCTGCTGGAGGTGTTCTGTCGGACAGACCAGTAGTGTATCTGCTATTTGTGTACCATGGATGAACATAAAGGCCATGACACGGTGTCAGCCAAATCTGAGAGGAAGGAGAAACAGGTAAGACCAGAGTACTCGAGATCGGTGTTGATTTCTAGGTTTTTTGAAGGTCTCCAAAACGACTGCATATTTTCTTGGCCCCGGACAAAGAGGACTTTGAACTTAAATGGCACCAATAATAGACTACATTACATTACGCAGACGCTCTTATCCAGAGCGACTTACAGTAAGTACAGGGACATTCCCCCCGAGGCAAGTAGGGTGAAGTGCCTTGCCCAAGGACACAACTTCATTTGGCACAGCTGGGAATCGAACCGGTAACCTTCAGATTACGAGCCCGACTCCATAACCGCTCAGCCACCTGACTAATTCTACATGGAACTTTGAAAGGCTGTCACTCCTCCCCACCCCCCTTCACTCCCCGTAAAAAGTGAATGTGGAGACGGGTGAAGCTGTGTCTGACTGACTGGGGGATGTCGGCCAAATCGTCTGTAATTAGATTTGTTTACCTAAACCACAAAGAGTTTATCTTCAAAACAGTGTCCAGCTCAATGTTACGGTGTCGATACACTCTAGTCTCGGTCATGACTTGGTCTCGGTTTAGGTGGTCTTGACTTTGACTATTTAACTTACAATATGAAAGTGTTTAAATATGGAAGTTTTCATATGTGTAGTTTAGATTAAATATGCAATGGATTATTAAATCACTTGTAGGCTGTGTTATATGAACAGGCTGAATGTACAATACAATAGGAAATATTTCAACAATATTATGAATATATACCATGTAATTTTAAAAATACATTACCAACCTAGATTATTGAATGTATTACGAACATACTGTTTTCACTGTCTTATATGAGTCTAAAGCCTGAACTCCTGCTTGGTCAACATGGAGAACTATAAAATGTCAACAATTAAGTGCTGACTCGTGTCAGTAAATGAAGGATGAGTTTAATACCTCTGATTCCTGGATACATGATGTGAAAACCCATCATAACAGAATAACCTTTATATGACTGCACTGTAACCCTAACCTCTACAGTACATGACTGCACTGGACATGTTTAGCAGCCATGTTCAGTGTTGGTGTTCAGTGTGTTCTGACAGAGGTCCACTCCCTCAGAGTCCTGTACTGTAACTCCTAATGTGTTGTTGTCATATGTGTTGTTCTCCAGGACAAACTGGTCCTGAGTCAGCAGGAAGTCCAACAGAGAGTCCAGCAGAGAGAGAAGGAGCTGAAGGAGCTCCAACAAGCTGTGGAGTCTCTCAAGGTCAGCATCAGGATCTCCAGTACTGTAGCTGTGCTACTGGGAGGTACCTGTATCGGACAGGTGGACACTACATTCAGGAAGACTGGTGTCTCTTGAGGGATATCTTGATGTATTTGTCTCTCCCCTGTCACTCTCCTGTCTTTCTCTCCCTCTCTCCTTCTCCTTCCCTGTCTCCCCCGTCTCTCTTCTCTCTTTCTCTCCCTTTTCTTCCTCTCTGCTCCCTCTCTCTTTCTCTCTCTTTCCCTCCTATTACTCTCTCTCTCTTTCTCTCTCCTTCTCCCCCTCCGCCCCTCTCTCTCTCCTTCTCTCTCCTTCTCCCCCTCTCCTTCTGTCTTCTCTCCCCCCTCTCCTCCCCCCTCTCCCCCCGACTTACTCTCTTTCTCTTTCCCCCTCCCCCCTCCCTCTCTCCAGAGTTCTGGCCAGGCAGCAGGGGAGGACAGTGAGAGGATCTTTACTGAGCTGATCTGCTCCATTGAGAGAAGGCGCTCTGAGGTGAAGGAGCTGATCAGAGCCCAGCAGGGGGCAGCAGTGAGTCAGGTTGAAGGACTGGTGGAGAGACTGGAGCAGGAGATAGCTGAACTGAGGAGGAGAGACGCTGAGCTGGAGAAGCTCTCACACACAGAGGACAACATCCACTTCCTCCAGGTAACTAGACTACCCTGGCAGCTAAGATCTGCACCTCAACTCACTGTTTGTGTTCTCATATATTAAGGATCTCTGCTTAACCTGTGTGTCTGTCCATCTGTCATTCTTCCATCTGTCATTCTCTCTCTCTCTCTCTGTGTCTCCCTCTCCTCTCTTTCCCCCTGTCTCTCTCTCCCTCTCTATCTCCCCCCTCTCTTTCTCTATCCATCCCTCTCAATCCCTCCCCCCCCCTCTCTCTCCCCAGAACTACCAGTCTTTCTCCAGTACCAGTGTATCTCCAGATGTCCCCAGCATCTCTGTTCCTCCTCTTCAGTACTTCAAACATGTGACTGAGATGGTCTCTGAGCTGAGAGAGAAAATACAGGAGCTGATCCAGAGAGGGTGGTCAAACATCTCCACCACAGGTGAGTTGGTTAAACACAGCAAGCCTGGAGAAATAGCACACTAAGCCTCATGGACATATATCATGTGATAGGACAGACACCTATCACATAAGCACATATTTGTATCAACTTGATAAGGTAGTGTATGTGTTTGTTGCACTGTCTGTGTGTGTTTGTGTATATGTGTGTGGTTATCTGTGTGTCTGTGCTGTTGTGTCTGTGTGTGTGTATCTGCGTGTGTGTGTATAAATATGTGTGTGTCTCCACAGTGGATGTGTTCCTGCCTCCAGAGCCCAAGACCAGAGCAGAACTCTTACCATGTGAGTCCCTGAAGTATCCAGGTCTTTCTCCACTGACACGTGTTGAATGATGAATTTGATCCAGAACAACAGCAGCTTTTACATGGGAAAACATGAATGGACGTATTATCAACTCTGATCTGGTCTCTGCTCTGCTCCCAGATTCCTGTCTGCTCACACTGGACCCAAACACAGCAAGTATAGACCTCTCTCTGTCTGAGGAGAACAGGAAGGTAACATGTCTACAGCAGCGTCAGCCATATCCTGACCATCCAGAGAGGTTCACCCTTTACAGTCAGGTACTGTGTAGAGAGGCTCTGTCTGGACGCTGTTACTGGGAGGTGGAGAGGAGAGGTGAATCTGTTGCCATAGCAGTCTCATATAAAGACATCAGCAGAAAAGACAACAACTCTCACTTAGGTCACAATGACAAGTCCTGGATTTTAAGGTGCTCTAGTAGTTCATACAGTTTCTCACATAATTGTGTTTATACTAGAGTATCAGGCCCTCAGTCCTCCAGAGTAGGAGTCTACCTGGATCACAAGGCAGGTACTCTGTCCTTCTACAGTGTTGTCTCTGAGACAGTGACCCTCATCCACAGAGTCCAGACCACCTTCACCCAGACACTCTGTACTGGGTTTTTGTTTGGTCTCCATAATAACAGTGCAGAGATTATGAAGCTGTAGTAGAGGTTTTATAGAGGTGTGATACCTTCATACCATCATACAAAACCCTGTCATTGTTTTATTTGGTTTATAATCATTGTTCTTTTGTTGTATAATTACTGCTCTTTCACCTTGATGATTGTATATGGTAATTTGGTCTTGGCGAATGTGAGACTTGAGTGCCCTGACATGTATGATGGACCACATCCATGTGCCTCAACAAGACAGACAGATTTGGCCTGAATAAGTTTGATAGGGAGGGAGGAGAGCATATCTGGTTGGAGATTAAACAGATGCACCATTGTGATTGAAATATGTTACAGTTTTGTCCTTCTGCGCTGGTACTTGGTCACACATGCTATTTTATATTTAAATTGTTTTATTCTTAGATTGTTTAGTTCTTAGGAATAGTTAAACTTCTGTACCTTTACTTAATTTAAGATTTGTATATGTTTAGTGTTTGCACCTCCCTTCCACAGTAAATTCCGTGTTTGTATAACATACATGGCGAATAAACCGAATTCTGATGCTTCACAAATCAGAGAAAGCATCTAAGAAACCAAGCTTTGAACATGTACACCAACCATAAATGCAGATATATGTGTATGCGAGATGCTCACATAATCATGCTCAACACATTCAACATTGAATATTAACTTTTAAACACTTTTTTTGTCTAATAAAAATGATTACAACAAAACAATGGAAAACAGTTCAATTAAGTCATTTCTTTATTGCAGTGATTTTACATTTTGCAGACATGCATTTATAAAACCATTTTAAACCAGAACTTTGAGGGAAGGAGTAAGGCTAGTGTGATTGGTTATTAGTCTAATCCTCATGACATTCAGACTGAACATCCAAACAGACTGAGGGGGGAGAGGGAGGTCTTGTGACTGCTTGCAGAAGAATATCAGGGTTGGAATGTCTGAGTCACAAAGCAAAGAAAAACTATCCAAGTGCATTTAACTGGAAATAAATATTATGTCTCATAGGGTAAAATAAACCACAATGAACAAGAGCATGATGACCCTCACCACAGATGTCAAATCAATTTAGCTACTCATACCTCAAAAGGTGAATCTTAGGATAAGGTGCAGAGTATTCTGATCTCAGATCTGAGGCTAGGTATCATCTTTTACCAAACAAGCTAGATGTAGGACACCTAAATGACAGCGTCATGACCATCTTCTTAACCATCATGGTGGTTACTCCACTTGCCGGATGCCTTTAGCCTCCTCAACTTTCCTCAGGCTCTCGTCCCATTGGGTGAACTGCTTGGACAACAGGAACATCTGCAAATGGAGTCAAAGTTCATAAAGGTCAGCGTGGGACATTTTTGGCACTAGCATGTACACTCTAGAAGTTAACTAGAGCAGTGACTAGAAGGCCATTCCAGTCAGTAAAAAAACAAAACATACTCATCTCTTTGTTGTACATGTCTTGACAGTTTAGTCAATATGTGACTTATGTATTGACAGTTGACATTTATAACATTTTACTTTTTTTATAATCAGGCTTTAAATTAAAAAAAAGAAGCATACCATTTTATTGTACTCCTCAAACAGTTTCTTGACCTCCAAGGACTGGGCTTCAGTTTGATCCTTTGTAAAAGAGAAAGTCAAGAAGGTATTGCATAGACTCTTAGTTTAGAATATGGTCATTCTTAGTTTCAATGTGTATGCAAATTCATCCAAGAACAGAAAAACCAGAAATGTAAGCAGACATATGATGTGCTTTGAAAACGGTTTTTAATGTGTGTGTGTGTGTTTCATACCTGCTCTTTGATGTGAATCTGAGACAGACGCTGCAACTTGGTGGCATGCTCTGGTACATCTGTGGACAAGCCAGCCCCCCCAAAAAAAGATTCTGCTCAATGGACATATAAATAATCCACAACAATAGAGAATATTGTTTTGAACACCTGTGTATGAAACTAGCTGAAGAAGAATAAAAAGCAATACAATAATATATATAATATATATAATAGCAATAATGTTATATGGTAAATGGTTACACGCAAGTATGTGCTACTGACCTCTGATGTAGTTGCTGTCCAGTAGAGGCTGGAGATTGCTGACCTGCTCCAGAAGGGCAGCCTGGGAAACCAGGAAGTCTTCCTCTGTGGGCACAAACAAAGACATTTGTGAGAAAGATGTCTACAGATGTGACTACTACACATACGGTATCTTCACTGGACAACACATGCACAACAAACGTTAGCCAGTTAGAGAGCCAAATCACATTACTATATATGTATATTTACAAATAGACACACATTTTAGTCTACTTGCTTCTTACCAGCCAGTATAAATTCGAGTTTCATCGCATCAGGAACTGTGATATGGTCAGTAAACTGGGGGTCAAGATATTTCAGCAGGTCCTCAACTGCATAGAGAAGAGTAACGGGGTTTCGACATAATATAATACAGCAACACTACTAGTACTTTAAATTAACAATTGTCCAGTTAGTTGTGCAGTTCACTAACACCAACAAACTAAAAGAGCGCAGATGACTTACTTTTCTTGTGCAGGATTTTAACCCGTTCTCTCTTGTTAGCAGTGTTACCTAAGGCAGCTTGAATTCTGGTGAGGGATTCAGCGCACTAGGGAATGAATCAAGACATTTACAACCTTGGCGTACCAATAAGAATATATAATTTGAATCACATTTCAGCTACATTAAACCACTGGTGCTTCTTTTTACAGTATTATGTCGCAACACAATAAAAGGACATCTACGATTTGAAAGCAATACTAATGTGATGCTATCTGCTAACAGCTAACGATGTAAAAGGGCGTTCACACAAATTCAATCGAGTATTTGGACCAACCTTGACGGGTTTCCCTCCCCTAGTTCTTCTTTCACCGTATATGCGATTTTCCATCGCTTGTAGACGCATCTCCAGGTTATCAATTTCAATTGTTTTGTCCATTTTGTATACAGTTACCTTGTTAGCTTCTAGTACTATCTCCAAAACAAGACTGAACGAAGATTTGGAATGACGTAGAAAACTAGCGTCGCATTAATGTCTACGTTACGCCGTTATGTCGAAATGACTTTAAAATGTAAGTTTAGATTCATCAAGTACAGAAAGTACAACGTTTAAGTAGAAAAAAATAAACTTTTTATATTATTATTTTTATAATAACGCATTGGCCAACGTAACGGCCAGTGATCATTGCAGTACACAATAACATGCACTGGATGTCACCACTGCTGGAGACACATGACAGCGAAAGAAGGAAATAGTCTTGTATGTTTTCCTTGACAGGCGAATGTGACAGTCCCAACCAAAACGGCCTGGATCTAACAGCAGTCGCATCAGAACAGTAAGATTTAACCCATATTTGTCCCATTTTCTAGATATAAATAGTAACCCGTAGCATGACAAACGTTTGAATTAAGAAGTTGCGAGGGTTCTCTGGCAGTAAGCCCATATTAATCCTCCTGAGAAATGTATTGAGCTAGCTAGATAGCTGTTTAGTTATTTATGCTAACTATGCTACACAGCTACTAACTCACTGAGCTAAGCTATCAGACATCACGCAGTTGTGAGTGGGCTACAGTGTGTTGCCAATATTGCATTTTCGCATGCTGTTTGTTTAAGATCAAACACCCAATTAATCAGTAGTATGAGGGAATAACACATCAGTGTCGTGGATGTTTATTGTCTGTATTTGACTTGTTAGCTATTTAAACTTGTCATTAAAGACGTGCAGCGATGTCACTTTGCAGTTTTGTTTTGACAGAAAATGCAATCAATTTATCTTTGCCGTAAGACAGGTTATACAAAAGACATTCTTTATGTGCCTCTGGGAGCAACGTCAGAATGGCAGATGACAAGGATGTGCTGCGAGATGTTTGGTTTGGTCGGATTCCTACCTGCTTCACCTTGCATCAGGATGAGGTCACCGAGAGAGAGCCTGAACCGTTCTATGTAAGTACTCCTGCGTTGTGGTAAAACGTTAGTGCACACATACGTCGCAATGTTTGTATGAGCACACAGAAAAACTTAATACCAAACACATTCTAATACCATATACCTGATGTTAGTTTCCTCCAGGATCACAATGTCTCTTATTGAGAGACTTTGTTGTAACTGTCTTAAAATTATTGTACTCACCGTGAAATATATTATTGTTGCTTGCTTTTTTCCCACAGGTACACTCTTGCACTTTTGAGGTTCTTGCTGTTTAATTGTAACTTGTCTAACTACATGCTCTTATTGTTCTTCCCTTTGGGACTTATTTGGTTTTCACAATGTATGCATCATGTTTGGCTACCCGCAATGTTTGGGGCTATCTCGTTGTTATGATCAGTGACCTATGCACTTTTGTAAAACTCTCTCTTGGAAGTTGCTTTGGATAAAAGCGTCTGCTAAATGCATAAATGTCAATGTAAATATACAGTAATCTTGTTTTATTTATCTTTTTATTTTTTGTCCCTGCTGTCTTCAGCTCCTGTTGCCCAGAGTGAGCTACCTCACGTTGGTCACTGACAAGGTGAAGAAGCACTTCCTGAAAGTGTTGAAGGCGGAGGATGTGGAGGAGATGTGGTTTGAATATGAAGGAACACCACTCAAATGGTGGGTGGGGGAAGATGTGTTCATGTGTGCGCCTTATTATTGTATGCACTTCCATATGTTCATCTCTCTTTACTTTTGTGTTCCTTTTAAATTATCTACACATTCTGTATGTCTGGCATCAACTTAACTATCAAACATGTCACAGAATTAGTGAGGGTGTGTAGAGGGGTCAGTATGCCATAGAAGCATGTGCTATAGGAATGTAACCCCAGTGAAGAGAGTTGAGAGAAACTACAATTCAGTCCCTGACTCATCAACTCTTTATAATAAAAACAAGCCACAGTGTTATGTAGTTACCAATTTCAGCCACAGCATGGCAGCATAACCTAGAACAGCAAAATGAGTAGCTGGGGGGAGTTGTGACATGTCAAATTGCCAACTGAAACGCTAGCTTACACAATGTTGCCATGTTTGACCTTAACCCAGGCACTATCCCATTGGTGTTCTGTTTGACCTCCATGCATCGAACACAGCACTACCCTGGAGCATCACTCTGCATTTTAAGGTATGGCAGACAATGAATGTTACAGGTTGAGAACTGGAGCATGACAGGAGTAGAGTACAATAAATGTCCAATTATAGTGCAAAGACTGTTGTCAGCGATCAAAAATGATTATTTTGTGTGTCCTGTGGTAGAACTTTCCAGAACGTGACCTTCTCCACTGCCTATCCAACTCTGTGATCGAGGCCCACTTCATGTCCAGCATCAAGGAGGCTGACGCACTCAAACACAAGAGCCAGGTCATTAACGACATGCAGAAGAAGGACCACAAACAGCTGTGGATGGGCCTGCAGAATGGTGAGCAGATTATCACACAATTGATTTAATCACGCAATGATTGGCTCAGTGTACAAAACATAGGAAAGCAATTAAAAGGAAATTATGGAAATGGAAAAGGGAGTAGAGCATACACACACTCATGTCGTCAGCTTGGCCTATATGTAGAAAAACCTCCAGAGTCTGTATGGGTTTTCAGATTGGTGAAACATTCATAGTGTGTTGGACCTGGTGTTAGTTGGAACACAAACGCGACACATGATGAAATACACACTTCCAACTGCTAAGATAAGTGACAGCCATCAACAGGAGGACGACAGGATATATGTATACTTTTACCAGTAAGGAAGGGAGTCTGTCACGACAATGGTGGCACGTTCAAGTGCTTCAAGTTGCATGTTTACGCTCCCACAACTCTATTTCCTAACAGCCACAGAAACCCAGCCCACCTCAGCATTCTCTTCTCAGCCCACCCATGTGATCAGCAGAGAGGGGATTTGCTCTTGAAACTGAGAGTAGTTTTAGCTTTGAGCTCAGTGGGCCGTACCATAGATGTGAAAGTGGGGTGGGTGGTATGAAATTAAGGTAGGTTTGTGTCGGGGGGCGGGGGCGTTCAGACAAAATATTTTCTTCTCTATGATGGCTTCAGCTAAATCAACCTGGTTTACAAGAAAAATGATCAGGTGTCTGTGAGAATCCACACAGTTGGGATGCATAACTAAAAAAAACCCTATTCTTAACAATATGATCTTTGGTTTCATCTCCTCTTCCACCAATGAAATATAGTCATCTTTAAGCATACAGTGATCCCCCTTCAGTGATCCAGAGTTTAATGAAGCACTATGATCTGTACCGTATGATCTTATGTGCGATCTGTGATAAAAACATACGTGTGTATGATGTGGGTTAGAAACTCACTGGGTATAGAAAACATCGGTAAATGGTCACAGTTGAAAAGGTTCAACTCAGACCTGTTTCTCTCAGCTGCTTGTGACAGTTTGACTTTTTCACTTTCCCCAAAACCAAAAGAACATTTACTTTGGTTTCCATACCCAAAGTAGACTAGAAACAATGAGAGACAGGTTAAAAAAAAAAAGATGTTGATATGTGAAAGTGAGAGAAGTGGAGTTTGAAACAAACATTTGCCTCCCAGCTTCCAGACATTGTGTTTATTTCCCCAGTGAACGCCTTTTAGTGCTCTGACTTTTACATGTAGTCAATTCACAGCTTTGAAAAGACACAAAGGACTTCATTGTCCAGAATTAAATAGTACAATGTGTTTTGGACTTCAAAGCATTTGCTGGATTTTCTCCACATTGGACCTGTGCCTCACATGACTTCATGTGACCATGTGGTTGTGTTCCTCAGATAAGTTTGACCAGTTCTGGGCCTCACATGACTTCATATTACCATGTGGTTGTGTTCCTCAGATAAGTTTGACCAGTTCTGGGCATCACATTACTTCATGTGACCATGTGGTTGTGTTCCTCAGATAGGTTTGACCAGTTCTGGGCATCACATTACTTCATATTACCATGGTTGTGTTCCTCAGATAAGTTTGACCAGTTCTGGGCCATGAACCGTAAGCTGATGGAGTATCCCACAGACGAAGGCGGATTCCGTTACATCCCGTTCAGAATATACCTGGTAATGTCCAGTTGGTTCTATGACCTCACAATATGAACACACTGGGTTACCACTGCTGTATGACATCACAACATGAACACACTGGGATATCACTGCTGTATGACATCACAACATGAACACACTGGGGTATCACTGCTGTATGACGTCACAACTTTAATACGCTGGTATCACTGCTGTATAACATCACAATTTAAACAAACTGTGGTATCACTGCCGTATGACAACACGACTTAACACAATGTGGTATCACTGTCGTATGACAACACAACTTAACACACTGGGGTATCACAGCTCTATGACATCACACCACTAGTATGTGGTCATTGCTGGGAAAGTAAACACAGTCCCACTTCAGAGTTGAAAATTTTGAGTTTAGCGCATTGTCATGTCACACAAAATATTCTGTTATGGCAAATCGTTTTTGTGAGAAATTATCAGGCATTACTTACACAGTACTGTTTGACAAAAGTTATGACTGTGGCAGGAGGAGTGTCTTTTTTGAGAACTAATTTTTTTTCCGAATTAAGAAACATTTAAACTGTTGAACATTTGATTAGCAAAACACACACACACACAATTAATACACATGTTTGCTCTGAATGTGTTTGTGTATTGTAAATGTGTCACATGCATAGTGAACATGTGTATTTAACTCAAAAGTTCACTATGTCAGGACTAAATAGTGATATGTACACTAGGTGGCACTACACACCATGAGTAGTACTGGTGTGGTCAAATGGCAACATTATCTGCTCTGTTCAAAAATCATTACTTTGTTTTATGGCGCTATAGCTTACAACAACCCTAACCCTTTCTTGGAAAGTAGCCCACTCATGAACACGGTCAAAACAACCATGAAGATAACTGCTTTTAATTATAAACTTTTAACATAAAAAACATGCAAACATATATATATTTTTTTTGCTAAAGTTAAGTGCTGTTATTTGTATTGCTAGTTAAGCTTTGAGATAGTCTATATGATAATCACTTATGCAGCTATATAAATCGTTCAATGATGACTTGATCATGATAGCCTATTATCGTCAACCTTTCATTGTTTAAAGTGGTTTGTGATGAGCCTTGAATGTATTTGGCACGGCTGTCCTCTCCTGCACCATGCAACGGACGCACTCGGGTGACATTTCCTGAAAAGGATTCAAAGTGTAAATTACTGTCTAGCCTTATTTGGTCGGGACTGCAGTTGATCTGGACTCGTCGATTTACTGAGACAAGCATCTGCAGAACAGCACGCGTGCCTTAAGCGCCATTGATGGTCGTCTGTTCTATACCGAGTAGGCCTTTAAGACATTTCATTGAATGAACCGCAGTCAATTGTAGTGTAGCCTACCTGGTTAAATGTGTTGTCTACGGCAACTTTTGCCTGGGTGCTAACACCCCTCCCTCTACAGAAACGAATAAACGAATTAGGACCTGTTGGGGCTGGTTAGAAATGTCCCTAAATGAGTTGTCAAAAATGCAGTAGCCTAGTATGTCTTCACCAGGGGGAAAACTTCCCACAGCAAGCTAAATGATAATCAACCAAAATAAGTAAAATATTAAAGACAAATAAAAAGATTTGTCCAAAAACGTAGTTTACCCTTGAATTAAAAACAGCCTACAATAACACAGACACAAGTGTAAATTAAAGTCAGTGGTTCCAAAACCGCAGACGCTCCATGCGCAACAGGAATCCTTGTGTCTAGACAGAAATTTGGGCCGCTGTAAGAATGGAGGAAGGACCAAGCTGTCCGGGTCCGGATACCGAAGTCGCCAGTGATGACTGTATTTCAGTCTAGATGCCCCCCTCCGAAGACAGATGGCTGTCTTTAGTGTAAATAACATGTGCTGCTTTTGATGCAGACGGGATTAATGACAACATTGACTCTAAATAACAGAGCTCATACTTCCGCTTAGGCTGCGCTGCTATCGGGGTGTGTAGCCCTTACTAAACACAGAAAGAGAGAGAAAGAGAGAGAAGAAAAAAAGAGAGAGAGGGAGATTGTGCGCGCCTGTGATTTAAGTGATCCGTTGAGCGCCCTGTTAACTGCGCGGATCAATCTAGTAAGGCCGCTGGTTTTCCAGTTCCAAAAATGACAGGACTGCATGATTTAAAGTGCCCGAGGTAGAGGTACCTGGAAAGTGAAAACGATGTTGCCTGTTGCTAGGTTACATTAAAACATGACAGGCCTGCTCAGTGTGCGAATTATACAATGACAATCGGGGGGGTCAACTCAGTCCCGCCCGTCCCCCCGGGACGAAGTTCACCCCTGCCGCCGCCCCAACCAAGTAAACGGCACGACAATGGCACACACGAACGCACTACTAAAACTACAAACACTATTGTTTGTAGTCATTTCTATCGTTAACATTCTTGTGAATATTCTACAGCTAATTTCCATTACAAATACATTCGTGACAGATTTTTGGGGTATTAGATAGCAAACTTGCCTTTCTTGCACTTTCTCACGACGCAGAACGCACTGCTACACTGAGGTGATTCAACAAGCTTCTGTATTGCACACTGCCTGGTCACTCGCGCGCGGTGTTTCTTGAGTTTTATTGGGCATTGGTCACTCTGAGTGAATTTTGACTATAGCAGTCAGTGTAATAGTGTGTGATATTCCCTGCCATAAAGTCAACATTTCTGTGTATCGCCAACATGTTATTGAATGTATATAGTAACTATATTGTGATATTAACGATTACAGGTAAGAACGATATGTTAATGTATCGACCCCCCCCCCCCGACCTGTGTTTTTTACCTCTTTTGGGGGGGTCCGAGCCTTAATCGAGGGGGTCAGACCCTCCGAAACCCCCCCGTAATTCGCACACTGGGCCTGCTTCTGGCTGAAGCTTAATGCAGTTCTTCTGGTCTTAAAGTATCTCATCTCATTTTAGCATTCTAGGAATATAAATGCCATTTGAAGATGACACGGTTACCAGCGGTGCTAAAACATATTTTCTCATTGAGCAAGGCACTTCACCCTACTTGCCTCGGGGGAATGTCCCTGTACTTACTGTAAGTCGCTCTGGATAAGAGCGTCTGCTAAATGACTAAATGTAAATGTAAATGAGTCACATGTGCCATGAATGATAGAAGTGGGCCCTCTGTGAGATGTGATAGGTCTAAAACTTGGGCTATAGGGGGCATCGAATTATGTGAACCAAATCGACGTGCATTTCAAGGCCTCAAACATTTACTTTGAATTTGCCAAATTTGCACAGTGGAAAAAAAAGATCCCTCACATTAGGTCTTAGGCTACTTGGAAATTCGTTGGCCGATTGATTGACGTGCGCCTCAGCTATACAGTTTTACTTAGGCGGATTGAATCCACACGGGCAATTAAGTCTGAGCCGCACTACGTGCTGGGGGAGAGCGAGTCTCTTTTCACCTGACCCCTCAACGTCGTAATGCTAATGACGGCCACCACTCGGTGTTACCATGTGGTGCTCTGCCAACTTGGGTGTCAGGCAAACTGAAAAGAAAGTGTCGCCGTCCAAGAGTATCGCGCTTCTCTCCTTGGATCAGTGGCCCCCTCTTTGTATGGTACCTGTATCAATTATTAACGGCGGTTTTAAATATGCAACGAAGTAGCTGTCACTTATCGCACTCTCTCCGCTCCGGCTTTCTAGATAATCCCGCACGAAACCCGCGCTTCCTGGGAGTGAGTCACTCTTTCTGGTAATCTGAGAACGATCTTCGCGCCTTTTGAGCCACCTTCCCTACCTGGCGCACGACGGTTTTAGTTACAGCTCCGTTACTCGAGCTATCTCGTCGCCGGTTTCCTTTTCACAGGACCATGATTAGTTCCTATTATATGTCAGACTCGCCATTTGTCACCTCCAAGGCTAGGGGTTTTGTATCTCGCTGTACTGATCTATTTATGATGACTTGTGTCAACGGTGACGGTGAAGCCTGGAGCTGTCCAGCATGCTGCTCTGGTGTGCTCAAGCTCAAGTTTTAAAAGCTCCATCCATTGAAACCCCACATTTATTAGGCATAATAAAATGAATCTGACATTGGCCCAATAAAGAAGAGAGGGAAAGGAGTCGGCCCTTCTACTCTGCCAACAGATACATTATAGGCTTACAGGCATCAAACATGGAGGTTAACGTTTTTCCTCTCACATATTTTGGGCCAATTATGAAAATCCTCCATATTGCAATCCAGACACTATTCATCACTGTTCAGCCCCTTTGGTTGCATGCTGCTTTACTTGTGTTGACTCTCGAGTATTATCCTCACACAAAACCTCTCACTTTTCCCTCATACTAACCTGAAAATAGGATCCGGACATTTTGGGATCGTTCTAACATGTTTGTGTGTTCTGCTTCTGTGTAGACAATGAGTGACAGACCATTCATTCAGAAGCTGTTTCGCCCTGTTTCACCTGATGGCCACACACACACGCTGGGGGATCTGCTGAAGGGGGTGTATCCCACAGCCATATCTCAAGATGGTACGTACACACACACACACACATATACACAGTCACACGTTCACACACTGCGACTGTCATGACACTGCCATTACCGCATTCACCATCCAATACCATACTTTTTAACCTCATTTGCCACGAATAACTAAGGTAGGGTACACACACCGAGTTTTGATTGAACATGCGAGAAGGCAGCCGTGTTTTCCTGCATCCTCAAAGGGGTCCTCTGTTCCCTTCAGGATGTCTGCAAAGAAAAGACACCTTTCAGGTTATTGTATTTACACAGGTCGAGGAGGAATGTGGAAGATTGCCTTTCGGAGATAAAAGTGGAGAAGGGTGGAGAGAACGTAGACCGAGTGACTGAGGGGAGGATAGAATGGAAGAAAGAAGGGGGGAGGGAGCCAGCCTAAACAGGTAGCGTCTGGCGCGGGGGGTGGGGGTGTGTAGAGGAAGCAGATAAGATGACAATGGACCTGAGGAACAGACCGCCCGCAGGATCCCCACCTGCATGGCTGAACTCTTAATCTCTCTCTTTTCTCCTCCCTCGGGCGTCCCTCGCACTCTCTCTCTGTTCTCACCCCTGCTGTTAACCTCCACGTTTTCTGTTTGTCCCCGCACCGTACTGTGTTTTGGGGAGCAGGGCCGCACGATGAAGGCGAAAGTGCCGCTTTGTCTCCGGTCGTTTGTTTGGTTTCCCTCTCTTCCTCGCGTGGTAGATGAGAGTCAGCGATAGGGCGGGGATTATGGCGGCGTGTTTTGGATTAGCGGCGGTCGAGGTCTATTGAAGCGCCATGATGGTAGCATTGTTTCCCGGCAGAGTTGTCGGGAGACCCGACACCCCCCCCCCCCCCCCCCAGCATCGTGGACCCATCGGACAAGAATGCTCCCCATACTCCTCCCTGTGATGCTTCACAAGATCAAAGACCAGCTCTCTTTAAACAGACTCCTCCAGTTTTGTCTAGCAGCATGTCAATGACCCCTGAGGAACCGTGTGAACCTCCAAACTCGAGCTCTAATCGAAGCAAGCAAGAGTTACTCGAACAG
Organism: Osmerus eperlanus; assembly: GCF_963692335.1. Classification (NCBI taxonomy): domain Eukaryota; kingdom Metazoa; phylum Chordata; class Actinopteri; order Osmeriformes; family Osmeridae; genus Osmerus; species Osmerus eperlanus. Next base: position 12,983,550 of record NC_085024.1, read on the forward strand.
GGGATTCCCCTGCTCGACGAATGGACAACTCTTCAGATGAGTCGTGCAGTATCGGGTCTGAGTTGCGCTCGGGGCCCACGTTGGAAGCCGGGCGTCAACATGTTATTGTGATTAGCGGTCAGCTGTGACGTCTACCGTAGCCCTGGTGCGGTTTTTGTTTGGTCCCAGGTGTGTGTGTGTGCGTGTGTGTCGAACGTGGTACGGCTGTGTCTGTTCATGGAGAAACACGGCCAGGGGTGATGGAAACGGACCCTGGCATGACGCAGGCCTCGTAGGGGTGGATTCCTGCTCTCCAGAACGCTTGTTTTGGAAACACGAGTTTGTTTCTCAATCCGGGAGCCTTCCGCAAATTTCCCCCTCGCAGGGTCCTCTTTCGGTTGCGGATTGGATGAAGGAAACCAAGTTTCTTGGTGGTATTTAAAATGAATAGTAAAGGCAGAAATCCCCTGAGAGACAGCCCCCCCCCCCCCCCCCCCCCCGTTATAACCTATTCATGGTACGGCCCACGGTGTTGAAGAAAACCTAGGGCTGCTTCACCCACGCCATACACCCCTCTCTGCTCATCAAACAGGCCGGGGGTGGCCAGAGTTTCTGTGGTGGCTTTGAATGGAGGACCGTGGGTGTTGGGGTGTGTGAGGTGTTGCTTGATGTGGAATCGAGAAGGGTTAATGACAGATTTCCAGTAAGGGTATTTTTTTATGTTTGTGTTTTTAATATGTGTTGCCCAAAGACTGCTCGAAAACAAAATCACAAACGTTTACCCGTAGAAGTCTTGGAGCTAAACTGGTCTTCTTTACCTGCGGAATGTGTTGAAGGTTATTGGCGATACAGATTAGTGTCGAGCCTGTGGTATGTGTCTGTGTGCTGGTTAGCTAGTCCAATACAACAGTCTTGCTGTTGGCTGGTGTGATCCTGTTCAATAAGGGTTGGGTATGCCTAAGTGACAAGACATCATACTAATGGTGCAAGACTCAGCCACAGGGGGTGTGGGGGGTGTTTGTGTGTGTGTGTCCATGCAAACAATGATTGGGATTTTTGCCCATGTTTGTTGTTTGCAGATGTCTCATGGACATGATTTGGGACATGTGTATATATATATCATTTTGGGGTTTATTTTGGAATTGTGTTGGTGTGCATGGCAGTGATTAGAACTGTGTTTCAGATGGGAAAACACCTCTATAAGTCTGCCATTCATCTCTCTCTTTCCTCATCCCCTCCCTCCCTCTCTCTTTTTTTCCTTCTTTTCATTCTCTCTCGCTCTCTCTCTTTCTCTCTCTTTCCTGATCCACTCGCTCGCTCTCTGTCTCTCTTTTCACTCTCTGTCTCGTGGTTGAAATCCTTCCATTATGACATATTTTCATAACCCTTCAAACCAGCTCCACAGATGAATCACCTGGGCCTCCATCCCTCGTCTGACCAAACAGCAACATACGAGAGAGAGTGTGTGTGTGTCCCGGAACAACAACGTTCTCCTGTGTTAGAACTGTACGAGCGCACGCGCTGAAAGATAGTATTTGTATCCGCTGGATGAAAATGTCTTTGCTGTCATAATGAGAGCAAGGGGCTGTCCCACCCCACCTCTCTCTTTCTCCTCCCACCCACGCCCGCCTCCTCCCACGGCCCTGGGAGGGCGGAGTCTTCTAGGAACCCTCCGCCCAGCTGCCTGCTGGTCTGCATGGAAGGGAAGGGAGAGAGTGAAGAAGTGTGGTCACAATATGAATTGCATCGTGTCAGTAGATCGTTATAGCTGCACTGTGGATGCCTGTTTGTACTGGCACACATTGGAGCAGTTAGTTTACTTATAGCATAACAGCATGGCAGAAATAGGCTTAAATGGCGTGCAAAATAAATATACACACACATATGTATATATGCATGCAGTACATACAGGCACACATGTATATTAGTTTAAAAGACCAACATAATGAATATATATATTTATATATATATTATATTTACACACACACTGATGTAATATGTGTATATAACAATATATGTATGCATATGTACTCGTACATACAGTATTACAGGTGTTTATATTTTAAAGGAACGGTTGCTCATAAGGAGTGCTGAAGTCACAAACGTCTGCTTTGGAGATGCTAGACAGTTTGTAGCTACCGGGTGTGGCGCCCTCCCGTCTCTGGGACCGAGGATGTCAGTTAAACGGTAGTTCTGATATTACGTGTCGGCTGCAAGGCATAGGTCTTCGTTTGCGCAATTGGGATAAAACGGTCAGTGCCTGTCAGTGAGTGTCATTTCTCAAACCGACAGTAACCGCTCCCACTCAGAGCCCTTTGACCTCTGGGGTTGTGGCATTTTGCCACGTAATATCAGAGGGGTTCAGACACTGAGACACCAGTAACATGCTGACACATGGGACCTCATCATTGAAACAACTAAATGTTATTTTTATTTTGTTTCACATGTTTCACACGCACACACACACACAGAGAGAGAGTTACCACCCTCTCCCAACACACGAGATACAGACACTTCAGTTCTGCTCCTTAGTGGAAGAACTAATAAAGTAGTTCACCCTACTAAAGGGTATCGCTCAAACTCACACTACTCAGCAAACAGATGCAGACATCCTCGCTGAGAGTGTCATCAGTCATCGTCCGTTGACCCCTGTGTCTCTCTGACCCCTGGGGCCGCTGAGGGGTCAGACCTGATCACTGTGATTGATCGATCTGTCTGTCGCAAGCCCCACAGGCCTCGGTCAGGCCGGGGTGAGAAGGCCGACTTAAACACACGCCCCGGCAGTTACCTAACAGTAACACACACAGACGCGAATGAACTCTGTCGTTAAGCACGCCCACGTGAACCCACACACACACACACTGAGTCTATGAATATTAGACGGAAGTACAGAACTTTCTTGTGCAAACCTGTACAGATATGAGCTGTTATGTAGTGCTCCAACCTTTCTCTTTCTCCTCCTCTACGGCCTCTCTCTCTCTCTCTCTCTCTCTCTCTCTCTCTCTCTCTCTCTGTCTCTCTCTGTGTCTCTCTCTCTGTCTCTCTCTGCAGACGAGCCCAAGCGGTATCAGGTGGTGGTCCACGGCATCGAGCCCCTGCTGGAGACCCCGTTGCAGTGGCTGAGCGAACACCTCAGCCACCCGGACAACTTCCTCCACATCTGCGTCATCCCCGCACCCAGCGACTGAGAGCCCGCCAACTGGCCAGCCATCCCCCACCAGCCCCCCATCCCACGCCCACCCCACCCTGGGCCCCGGGAAGGGGAGGATCTACAAATGAACTCTTTTGGAGCGAGGGGGAGGGGGAGGGGGGGGGGCGGGGGGGAGGAAGCTGCAGAGGGCAGATCATGTAAGCGGGGGTCGCGCCAAAATGTGCGTGACCTCATCAACATGCGACATTGAAGTCTCGGCGCGGAGTCTCGACCTAACGAAAGGAGGTCCGGTCGGAGAGAATCTTTCTCCCCCTCTTTTCCTATCTCTTCTTCCTTTCTTAGTTTGGGGGACGAGGGAGGACTCACTTTCCTGAATGGAGAAGAATACCCTAACAGACAAGAGAGAGGGGGGGGGGGTGGACTCTGCTAGTCTCACTTCTCCTTTCCTCTGTTTTAGACAGATGAGGCCCGCAGGCTCTCTCGGCCACCTGGGTCATGTGCAGAAACGGCTGGACATGCATTGAACCCCCCCCCCCCACAGAGTTTACATGCTTGTGTTACGTGCGGCAGTAGTGCAAACCATGATTTCACTTCCCGAACCCCAGCAATGTTACCTTGCCTTTTTTATCTGTCTATCTCTGTCTCTTTATCTTTCTCTCTCTCTCTCGTCATTTACTGCCAATACTCTCTCATCTCTTTTCTAATGGCCTGTTAGCATTCCTCCCGCTGCTAACGAGGCCACTAAACTCACCATCTCCTCTCTGCCAAGCCTTGGGGTGGGATGTGTGTGTGTGTACGTGCATGTGGATGTTCAGTAATTAGAGACATCATTTATAGACCCCCTGAGGGGCATGAAGGGGGGCTTACGAAGGTGTGAAAAGTTCGAATGGAATCCTGTCTGTCTTTTTCTTCTCATACCGGGAGCCAGGCCTGTAATTTGGAGTGAGTGTGTGTCTGTGTGTGTGTGTGTGTAGGCATGCTGGTGTTAAAGACCTGTGAGGGAGGGCCGGTCGTGGTTACATCACGCATCGTCCCAGCCCTACACAGACTTCCTGGTGTCTGACACGCCCCCTCTCCCCCAGCGCCGAGGATGATAGGGTGGTGGCTTTATGATGTCGAGTCAGAGCTCGGTGATCATGTGGAGGTATTGCAGTAGGTGCAGTGTGTGTGTGTGTGTGTGTCAGTGTTTCTCGCATGCCAGACATGAGCTGTTGAACTCCAGAGTGGTTCACTCCCGTGCGCCGCCTTTCTGACACAGCCCGTCTTTATGGGAATTCCCAACTGTCTGTTCTGAACCCATCTCTGGTTACGCAGAGCATACTGTGTGGATGTGTCAGAGCGCGGCTGGTCCTTAGATCTCCCGTTACGTTTCTCGCACAGTTTACCGGCCTCGCGGCTCACGGGGCGGCCATTTTGGATCGGAAAGCTCAGGGCCTTGCACGTCCCTTGGCCAGATTCTCTCTCACTCGATCCCTGTCTTTCTGTGACCTCATTGAGATCAGTTTGTTCACCCGTCACCAGCCTGGCGTTCTCTTTGCCCAGGTCAGCGATGTTGTTGCTATGGTTGTCCGGTTGGTTCATCCCCACTGGTCATCCAGCAGCATCTTCTTGACCCCCTGTCGGGGTTAAGGTGGTGACCAGAGGTCATAGGTCAGCTGGTCACTTAGCATGCCATGGGGTATGACCTCTACCTTGGTGTGAGGATAATTGGTTGGGTCCCACCATCCCCAGGAAGTGTATTACCATAACAACAAACTTACCGACAAAGTGATTTGTACCGGATTCTGCGAAACCGCACACCTAACCATTACCCAATCGACACTGGCCCCCAAAACTCCCACAGTTCCCTCTAGCTATAACAAAAAACCCTATTCCTAATCATCGCCTGCCAGATTCCACCAAACCACGCTCACAGAGGCAGTCTCTCTGACACACTCACACATTTGTTCGTGTTTAACACGTTACGGGGTTGTGGGGGAGAGCAGTCACAGGCCATCAGACACCAGATGATGCCAGATCCCACGTGAGAATGATTAGCGATTTAGAGGAATCTATGAGTTGTATTCCCCTCATTCCTCGCCCATCGCCCAGGGAGGTGGAGAAGGAGGGAGGCAGAGGGAAGGAGAAGAGGAGAGAGAGAGAGAGAGAGGGAGAGAGAGAGGGAGAGAGAGAGAGACAGAGAGACGGAGAGAGGGAGAGAGAGAGAGAGAGAGGCTTTTTCTCCCCAAAAAGCCGCTGGGGGTCAAATTCTGTTCTCCTCACTTAACGTCTACATCTGGAAGCTTGTTTACAAATGCTGCAGTTTCCATCTTCAACAAACAAACACACACACCCACGCCTGCGCTCGTTTCCCTGCTGTGACGCCAAGGGATGATGAGGCTCAAGTGTTGCTGTGTTAGGTCTCCCTTAGCAACGAGACGAAGAAGCCATCGCACACACACACACTTTCCTTTATCTATGTATTAATTTTTTGGGAATTCCCATTATGTAGTTATTCTTTTTTTCCACCTGCCCTTCCTGGTCTCTCCTGGCTCGTGTCGTAATGCTGAGGACAGCAAACCAGGAGCGGTTCAGTCACATGGATCTGACCCAGTCCTCGCCAGCGCTCTCTGCTGTCAACCAGGCAGCAAACACAAATGTGCTTTTCCCCCCGTTTCATATTTTGATCTTGAATTCTCGAAATGAACTATATTTTGTGGCTTGCTTTTTCTGTATTTTGCTACTTACTGTAATTATGTCTGCACAAAGCTATGAACGTTTTGTTTTTGTGTTGCATTAACATTGAATAAAAAATTTAAAAAATCTGAAAATGTTTTATAGTTGCTGGCTGTTGGGCTTTGCACAACCATGCTGTCACTAGAAATATCAACAAGAAACGTCATGGAAGTCAAAACAGAACATTCTGAACATTCAGTTTCTGTGTGACTAGTCGGACGGATAATTTACTAACAGCCCAGCGCGTCTCCTGCTCTTTGTCTTCAGAGGGTTGGGAGTTTGGCCTCTTTTTAATTAGGAAACGGCTTTGAAGTTTGTATCATTACCAAAAGGACAGAGTTCCCCTTACTCGCTGTCACTCTCTTATTTGCTCCCTCTCTCTTCCCTCCTTCACTTTTATTCACTGTTAATGAAGATAAGACTTCGATAAAAATTCTTAAACTGATTTTAAAACGGTTGTTGTGATGCCGACAAAACCGCTACGCTCTTTGTCGTCCGCTCACCTGCTTTTCTCTCTCTCCCTCTTCCTTGCTCGTTCTCTCGTGGTGATGTAGATTTGCCAGTTAACCCTCGTGCTGCCTTCGGGTCACATGACCCAAAGGTTCATAACGAACCATCGTTGTGTTTACCCAATTTTACCCAATACAAAAACAAATACAAATAATTTTATTTTAACCATTCCAATGTGGGGGGTCTGACACAGCCCGAAAGTTAAAAGAAAATGCTTCACTTTGTTTTTGTATGAGGTAAATTTGTCGCAATACGACGGTGGGTCACAATGACTGATGGGTCAGAATGACCCGAAGATAACACAAGGGTTAAATAGACACGCAGGACTCTGCCTTGTGAAGTTATACGAGGTGACTGGAGGTAACTGTCCTCACAGCACAATCAACCCCTCCCCTCTCAGAGCAACTCCTTCCTCTTCCACTGACAACAAAACAATGTCGCCTCCCAAAAAATCACATTTTAGTAAAACACTCTCTCCTTATCTCTCATTCAAACAAACTGCAAACACTATTTGCCAGGGGCACACCTAGAAAGGCCATGTGCACTCATTCCTAGAGGTGCACTCTCATTTCCAGTCACCTCACACCCCCACCACTTCTCCCTCTGTCACACAGAGGGCACTAACCTTTCCTTGACCTTGGCCCCTAATAAGCAGGTGCCAGTGAGAGAGTCACTTCAGAACTTTATAGTTAGTCGAGGTCTATTTCTTTCTTGTTCTCTTTTCCTTGATGTGTGTGTGTATGCAACAAGAAAGCCATTAGCCATACGGAGACATAGAATATTCACATATTTACACACAGGCAGATGTGTACAACCTTGTTAGACTTGAGACATGGGACTTATCTAGCAAATCTCTGAGAATTCTCGTTCCTGAGAAACGAGAATAGGGCATGTTGAGTCATTCCTGCTATTTTAGGTGGCCATTTTGTAACAGAATCTTCCTCATGTAATCCTGTCAGTTAAGTAAAAGCAGTGGGGCAAATGTTTGCATCAGACCTGAGTATATCTTGGCTGCTCAAAATAGGACGTGTTTTTCCAACTCCTCTGTTGTGCGACAGCGCACATTGCGTGCTCTCACAACACACACACACACTCATCCACTTGAATACTTTCAACATTAAACCCGGCCTCTCATGGTTACATTCACACATAATACATAATCTGTCTCACTGATGTCAGTTATTGTTCTCATGTGTGCGTGTGATGTGGCTGATGAGAGACCATTTCCCATATGGCACGTGGAAAATGTGTTAGAATGAGTGTGTGCTTGTGCGTTTGAGTGTATGTACACTGGATACAGGGATTAGGGGGGGGTTGGAATGGAAGTGTGTGTGTGTGTGATCGAGCATGTGTGTCACATACAGTGTTTGATTGAGTGAGGATGAAGGGACACGAAGTAGGAGTGTTTGTCGGCAGGAAGTAAAGGAGGGTCATAATCATTTATAAACGGAGTCCTCACATGTGGCTCGTAAATTCACACAGCAGAACACTAATTGCTCTCGGTTCTCCACTCGCTGCCAATCTCATTGTGTCATCTGGTCAGGGCAGTGACAACATGGAGAAGAACGCAACTGGACAGTTTTTTCACATAAAGGACGATGTTCGGCAGCCACGCTTTCAGCTCCAACATGGTAACCAACAGCCAAAGAAGAATGGACTAGTGCTCTCTGTTACAAATCTGAAAATCTCCCGTTGAGATGTGTTCAACAGCCGTGGCACCGAATTCACCTAAAGAAAATCAATTAGGCTTCACCTTTCAGAAGACAAATTTAGTATAAAATTCTCTATGGTTTTCAGTGCAGTCATAACTGTTTGACAACATTGCCGAAGTTGCGTTATTCCGGTGTTTAGAAAAGATAAGAACATAGACGCACACACACACACACACACACCCACACATGGCTGTAAGTGACTCAGCAGAAAGTCCCAGCAGCCATTTTGGTTCAGCCGCCAGCCTCATTGGGACAGATGAACTTCAATCCTCTTCCTTTTTCCTTTAATCTCTGAATGCAGTCTGTATTGCCCCACAGCTGTGAGACACTTTACGCACATGTTGTATGGACCAATAGGCCGACGGTACTGTCGTACATCATTTCTCCTGCGGTCCATATGACCCGGTCATCACGTTCTGGTCTTTATCCATGTCTTTCTCTCAACCATGGTTGTCATCTGGTTTCCCTTTGCATAGCCAAAAAGGGGTTGTACTTCCTGTCATGGGATGGGATAACGATAGGTTTGAGGAAATCAGATTAGGTGGTGTGTACGTGTGTGTTTTGAATGATTCTCCTTGTGACCCATGTAAAACGCAACAACAAAAATCCAATAAAATATCCCAATTTGACAAAATGAGCCCACCTCCTGTTTTGCACAATGTCATAGTCTTCCCGATGTTTATTAGTAAATTCCCTGAAGCATCATCAAGGATTGCATCAGCCAGGGAGAGTAGTTCATGCACTATCCGTCTGTGTGTGTTTTGTCTACAACAATGCTGATGTTTTATTTATTGTGGTTAAGACTGGGTGTGTAATGCTAAAAGTTTGCATGTGTGTAATGTCCAGACCCGCTACATTTTATGAGGCATGCCAACTATAACTCAAGAATACCTCATGTATCAAAAAGCGTCTGCTAAATGAATAAATGTAATGTAATGTATAGGCAGGCCTAAAGCCCTAGCTAGGAAAGAACAAATGATTTGCCGTCTTTCCACATGAAAATAATCAGTGATCATGTTGACAAAAGGATTACAATACAACTGTCCTCCCTTTAATGTACATGTATTTGAATTTCTACGGTAAAACATACAAAGGTACCTGGTTTCATTGTGAGGTCTCTTGGTAGGTGTAAGGTTGGCCGTTTCCTCCCCCTCTTGTGAGAAAAGCACGGTGTGTTCAGATGTGACATGGTTACGAACACAAGCTCAGAAAGTGGAACTTGCTGTGTCAACGTTTGAGAGAAAAGTTTCCCTCATACTAATACTACGATGTTGGAAGCGTAGAGGAATCATGCTACGCACAAATTAAAATTGTTTAGTCAGAAGAGGACCAAGACCGAGTTTTTCGTTTTGACAAGGAAAGCTTAGTAACTTTTAAGCTAATTTAAGAAAGCCGTCAAAGTTTCTCCCAAATGTGTTTTTGAATAAAAATCTGGTCAGGAATGATTCATAAATTATTGGGTGTGCTCAAGCCTTAGGCGAGAGCACAACCTTTGTTCTCTCACATATATATTATTGTGAGAATGCTGTTCAGCATTCTCACTATTGTTTTTCAACTTCTTAGTTCTTCCGCCGTTTTTTGGCCTTTAACTCGTTCTGCATACTTTAACCGATTCCTACAACTTTTGTATCAAAACGTTCAGCTCCTTCAGGAGATGATGGCTATGACTTTTGGTATTTCTCACTTTTATACTTTTTAAGACATTAAGGTTTTTGTGCAAATTATTCTCACATTAAAAGTAATGGTAAATCCTTTCAAATCATTAAAAAGCTTCCTCCTCTTTCAAACGTAACTACTTCAGCTTACTTTCAGCTAGAGACACCATTCAACCTTTAAAATGTTCACAAGACATTCAGCTATTCCCAAATGATTCAGCTTTTTCAAATGTTCAGCCAATTTTGAATTATGACAGTTTGAAATACATTAAAATGTTTGCTCCTTCTTGATTTTTATGAATGAGCAGCAAGCAGAGTGGCACACTCTGCTTGCTGCTCTTTTTCTGATATTCAACTAATTTGTCAAACAAATTCCTCTAACGTTCATATAGTTTAACTTACAGAAACAAGTTATACCTTAAAATGTAGGAGAAATTGTCCTCTTTCAGCCAATGTAACTACTAAAGAGCTCACATTTACAGATTTTCAGCTATGAGCCTTGAAGCGAGAGCAGCCTTTCAAATTCTCTCACTAACTTCAATGGAGAGGTGAGTAAAATCAGTCAGAGAAAGCAAGAAGGAACAAGATTTTGAAACTGCCGATAGAGTCGTATTTCTGACCGCACAGACATATAAAGGACATCTCTGGTTTCGGCAGAGTCTTGGGTCTCGGAAAATATCCTTATATTTTGGATTGGACGTATAGTTTTGCGTCTAGGTCAACTTGTTTGAGGTGTGGATGCTAGGTAAATGTTCGTTTTTCTCTCTGCCTAGCTCGTTAGCTATCACAGCTGCGCCATCACCGTGGCAACCAAACAAACACGCACCAGGAAAGCAGAAGGAACACGTTTTTGAAACTTCAGGTAGAGTCGTATTTCTGACTGCACAGACATATAAAGAATATCTCTGGTTTCGGCAGTCTTGGGTCTCGGAAAATATCCTTAGATTTTGGATTGGAAGTACAGTTTTGCGTCTAGGTTAACTTGTTTGAGGTGTGGATTGTAGCTACATTTCTGTTATTCTCTGCCCTCAGCGCGTTAGCAATCATAGCTACACCATCACCGTGGCATCGACAGACACGCACCACTCAGTCTCTCACACAGGTGATTGGTACGTTTACTTGACCATGAGAAACACGATTACTAGCAATTGTCGGTTTATGCCAATAATACGATTACTCCGTTTACATGTGTAATTAGTTATGCGATTACTCAATAAACGCGTCTTCTTTTTTATTAATCGTTGTATGCTCCACGGCCAAAACTTGCACCATCATCCTTCTGCAACAAAGTGTCGCCGTCTCTTCCTGTATCGGCTCTACTGCTGTATGTTCCATTCCATCAACACATTGAATCCTACTAAGAAAGCCGAGTAAACGCACTCAATGGTAGGCTACATCTGCTACTGCTATTACTATCCCAACTATAATTTCAGCTGTCAAAACGATAATATTCTTGTTCCGACTAGCTAGCCTACTTCTTCTGTTTAACAGTTCAGCTTTCAGCTTCTCCCGCATTGTAGGCTATTTTAGCTCTTAGCTTTGTTAAGATGATGCAGATGATGCAGTTCAGCTTCCACACTGCCTCTTTTGTGTCACTCACACATTTTTGAAATTCATTTCAGCTTGCGGGTATTTTCTCATTTCTCACTTTTATACTTTTTAAAATATAAAGGTTTTTGTGCAAATTATTCTCCCTTTAAAAGTAATGGTAAATCCTTTCAAATCATTGTTGGAATGCTGCTCCAGCCCCTTTCAAAAATACCTTTCGGTTGCTTTGAAGCTTCAGCTTATAACTTTCTACTAAATTTTCACTATTTTCAGCTTTTTTAGCATGGTCAGCTATCCCCATTCAGGTTTTCAGCATTCTCGCTGCTGTTTCGCAGGAACAGCCTTTTCTAGTTATTATTCTTTTTGCCCCCCTAAACCTCAGTCAATATTTGGCCTACATAGACAAAGTAGGTGTCAAAAGTTTCGTCTTGGTAGCGATTGAGTTGCTTCTATTGGAATTTACGTTCCGTTGCATGGTTTAGGCTGAAGTTAAGTTTTTGTGGCGAAAAGTGAAGCTAACGGTGGCTAATTTGCTAGCCACAGTCACTGACGTTACTAACGTTACTAACGTCACTAACGTCACGAAAACACGCGTGACTACCTTTGGCAGAACATTCGTTTCGCATCTGTTAACTTGGGGGATAGCTAGGCTAACTATAGCTTTACTGCAAGGCAGCTGCAGAAACGCCACAAGCAAAGAGGCCAGGGTGATAACTATTTACTCATTTTACTTTGTGATATGACACACAATTGTGATGTGTAATGTACAATATAAGCTGATATTATTAAGGAAGTACATCTACTTTCGGAAACAGTAGTCTACTATTTCACTGAAGTATTAGCATCATGACATTATAGCCTGTGTTGCCCGGGCAACACATACTACAGTGGTCTATGATGTATCTGTTTTTAATCGTTAAAATAAACATTCCTCACATATACATTTTCGTTGTAGGATTTATTATGACATTAGATTACAAGTAAACGATTTGTGGGTGAAATTATCATTACCTGTGGTTTCAATCCAGTGTATCACTGCAACGCTGTAGCCTACGCGAGACACACGACAAAAACATCTAACATACACAGCTGTTTAGGAAGTCAAACGGCGACAGAACATGTTCGGCACTCCCCTTACTTAAATCAAAAGTCTATCTAACTACTAACCTGAACTTCATTGCCACAGCCTAAACTTTGTCAATCTGTTCATGAAAATAATTAATTTCAGCCTAGACCGTACAACGGAACGTTTAATCGAATTCAACCAACGCAATCGCTACCGAGACGAACACAGCAGTAGTCTAGTACTGTACCGTAGTAGTAGAATTTACCGGGGCAGCTTCTCCACACAGGGCTATATCGCATTTTGTGTTGTTACCTTACAATGATCGCTACCAGTGAGCTTTTTATGAATGAGCGATTTTCCACTAAATAAATGTCAAGCTTATTTACGTTTTGTGGGGCATATTTTCAGTTAGCAGATGGTACTGTTTGAATCGCGATTCCATCTTCTACTGCCGGGTAACGTCGTAGAATAATCTTCAAAGGGGGTTCTTTATTAATGAATGAATGCAATGAGTAGGCTAAATGCATGAAAATATCACGAGAAGGGAAAAACTTAAAAGGACGTTTAAGTCATAGAGATTAGGTCAATTTGTACACCGGTCTGCCAAATTTATTCGTTTTGATTCAACGATGAGGCTGCCTCTTGCAGGGGAAATAAGACATCCATTTCATTGTACACTTCACTCGTATTTTCAGTTGTAAATGAGCAGCAAAAAAAATGCTTTTAAATCTATGTAATCTTTACAAATAATAAGTATGCATTTTTATATAAAATACAGAAATATCAGTTGTAAAAATGTCATTAAAAAACGGACCCCTGTCCAACCGACGCAAGCAAGCACACCCTACAATTTCCCCAGAAATTATACCCTCTCTAGTTAATGTAGCAATACCATCAGCCTACACTCTAGTCAAGCTTTGATTATCAAACCGTTGTAACTGACGGTGACATCAGTTGAGTTAGGACATTTTGATCCTGCAGCGGATGTCAGCCTCAAGGAAATTACATCCTTGGATGTTAATAGTTCACCCCTTAAAGTTTATCACTTTAAGGGGGGGCCGAATCCAATCAAAATCTTGCTTGGTCACCATTGCATTTTTTAAATCTAATTATACAAAACTGTATTTTAATCAAATGCAAAAAGGTTAAACACACCTTTTCAGAAATGCACTGTTGGCGTGACTGAACCTTGTCTGTCTGTTCTCAAAAAGTGGAGTGGCACCAGTCTCATGAGTAAATGGTGCAGGGTAGACTGGGGAGGGTGGGGGGGTAAAATACAGACCTCAGTTACTATAGCCATAGGGCAAGGGGATGTGCTCCAAATGAACTGCTATTTCCTGTTCCTGTCTTTAAGCTTAGCATGGCACGGAAATGGACATAAAGCTTGATAGCTCTTAACCAAAGTGGCTGTTTTTTGTGAGCTACCCATGTTTTCCTAAATCTGTAAAATATTCAGTGTCACAAAATCAGGAATTGAGACTCGGTAGCTAAACGCTTTCCTAGGTAAAGGTAAAGGCACAATGGTAAAATGACTGAACTGCTCAGGTTTTTCTCTTGTGCTGCTACAGTAGGTTCACCTAAAGCCAGCTTTCCCTAATATAAGGAAATAAGGAATAAGGGCTTCCTTATCCTTGATAAGGAAGCCCTTATTTCAGATAATCATCAGATGGCATCAAATAAAAACACCCACAACCAAAAGTCAGATTAGAACAGTGAACATTTATATCATAATTTACATTTGGACATTTTTGCACATAAATAAATGATGTAAACCAGAATGTAAACAGAGACAGTCAATTAGTTTCCTTAGTTTTCTCCTCAAGAGTTTAAAGCTGCTGATCAAAGAGAAGGCTTTGGTCATACTTCAGGTATGGACAGAGAGAGAGAGAGAGAGAGGGAGAGGGGGAGACATAGGGGGAGGGGGGAAAAAGAGAAGAGATGGAAGGGACTGATGTGGAACTGTTTCCAGACCACTTGCCTCGGGTCACAGTTACCATGGAGACATACAGAACACAGTCTTAAAGCCAATACGGAACAATCAAACGATGTAGATATGAGAGGAGCAAGCACCGGCGCAGAAGTATTTAAGGGGAAGGGCCAGTGCATAAGAAGGCCGAGGTGCTTTGGTCTGTGCCATTCACAAACAAGGAGAGATCCAGTCCATTCTTTTCCATAAAAAACAAACAAAAAAACCTATAAAACAAGACCATAGCTAAAGAGCTAACACTTCATCAGATACACATACAGTTATCTTTGTTTCCCATTCTTTCAGTCTCTCTTTTTTGTGTGTGTGAACAAATTAAAGCCAAGTGAACTTTGGTTTGTAGCTTCTCGAATCCCCATTTGAATACACTGTTGCAGTTAGCGTACATGTCTTCTTTAAGGTTTTGATAGTAGTTGAAGTTCCCAGTCTTATATGTGCTACATCTCGAACAGACTTTGCAGTCCTTTGGACCATTTGGGGAGCTTGCACTCCAGTTCATTTTGGTTTTCTTTTTCAAGTAGCAAAAGCAATAAATAGAATACACCCGCCTTCAGATTACTCTCTGAACATACACCAGCACACACACACTCCAGTCAGTCGTACCAACCCGCACACATCCATTCACAGACACGCACACATGCACACTTACATACACTGAGGTAACTGTTGTTGAAAATATACAAAAATGCCCTTTTTCTCATTTAAATTAAGTGGAGAGGTCAGCACGAATGTGGACAAAGGGAAGTCTTCTGGAAAGCTGAAAAGGTCAAATAAAGCTCTTTCTTATCAAACAGCTAATGTGGCAACCTTTGGCAAAACAAAAGTACAAGGTCTCTCCAAACTACCTTTGACCCTTTTTATACCTGCAGTATTGTTTTTTTAGTTTTTTTTTATACACAACCCTGAAAATGGACACTGTCACGCTACAGGTCCGCGGTTTCAGTCTCACAGGACAGATAGGCCTACCGGTGAAGAGAAAAAGTATCTACACAGAAATGGCCGCAGAGAGAAATAGAAAAAAAAACAGTCAACAGTCAGTTACAATGAATTACCCAGTCACTGTAAACATCACTTCCACATATTGCTATCAGAGAAGACCAAAATTTGTATAAATAAATTAAGAAGATTATATAATAATAAACTGATCCCCAAAAAATGGACGACAAATAACTACATAGATATCAATAATAATAATAATAATAACAACAACAACAACATGAAATCCAGGACAGATGATTGTCTTTTGTAATAAGTGTAGGACACTCTGGAACTGTTAAGTGGTCTGGGGGACAGTATCATGTTTAAGCCCTGAGTACATAAGTCCCTGATAGGTTGAAAACGCATTTTCATCCCAATTTTACCACCAATGAAAACCGAGAAATCGGATATTTACACCTGTTGCTCCGGGCAACCCAGTTCTCTGAGCTATACAGTCTGAAGCCGGTTCATCATCGAAGGGGTTAAGCGTGTTCCTCCGACTCTTGCTTGACCGTGACGTTGGCCGGAAGCAACGGAGGAGGACTGCTCCGACACATTTTGATGACCGACGTCTCGTTTGCTGACTCATACAGGCCGTAACTGGCGGATAGGAGCTCGCTAGGAATCCCCTTGTGGTGGGGATGGTAAGGGGAGACTTTCAGGTCCATCTCCCTCCACAGCATGCCCAGGATCTGTTTCTCCAGAACGGCATCCATTTCCACGCCTCCCTGCAGCTGGTCCAGCCTCTCTGCATGCTCGCTCATGTCGAAGCGCTCGATCTCCTCGTTGGCCCGCTGGAGCTCATCCAGGGAGCTGCCGAGCCTCAGGGTGGAAGGCCCCGTGGCGGAGCTGCCTGAGGGGGAGCTGGCGGCCAGGCAGAAGCCCTTGAGGTGGAGCCGCAGACTGCACAGGTGAACGTAGTGGCGGTGGCAGTGGGAGCACTTGTGGGGGCGCTCGCGGGAGTGCAGGCGCTTGTGCAACTTGAGGTGGACAAACTGGGTGAACTTGGCCGGGCACAGCTTGCACTGGTAGGGTTTCTCTCCAGAGTGGAGGCGCAGGTGGGTCTTCAGGTTGCTGGTGCTACTGAAGCGCTTGTGACACACCTGGGGAGGAGGGCACGGGAGATGGGTTAGCGGTTGTCCGGTAAAAAGTGTGTTGCATTGACAATGTATGGATTGGTAGCTGGCAAGTAGCTAGCTTCTACATGAATCATCTGGAAGTAGCATAACATAATCAAGGTGACTCAGTATTCTTACGCATAACATCAACAACTAGCGTAGCATTAGCGTTAGCCTTACCGTGCACTCGTGGGGCTTCTCTCCGGTGTGGACAAGGAAGTGTTTCTGCAGGTGGGCCAACTGGGTGAAACCTTTGTTGCACGTCTGACATTTGAAGGGCCGCTCGCCACTGTGGACACGCAAGTGGACCTAGATGCCAGAAGAAAATACATGTTTAATGACTAAAATAGGCCCGGAAACAAGATTTCTTGATCATTTTCTTAAGACATCGATCAAATTACTGGTTTAGCACAGAACAAAATGGCGGCGTCCGAGTCTCACCTTGAGGTTGGAGAGCTGTCCGAAAGTCTTGCTGCAGACGTTGCACTCGTACTTGATCTTGCCGTTCTGCTTCTTGAGCGGGTAGGGAAGTGTCTTGTAGCCCGCGGAGCCACTGCCTCCACGCTTCATCTTGCTCAGGTTCATGGCTTCCTCCTCCGACCGGCTGCTGGCACTGCCCAGCAAGGCTGAGGTTGAGGTAGGCTTGGTGGGCACCCTCTCGCTGGGGGGCGAGGTACCCGCTGTGGGGGACCCACTGGAGGGGGCGTGAGGGTGCCTGTGTGGGGCCCCGTGACCCGGGTAAGGGTGGTGGGGGCCGGCCTTGTCCTTCAGGGAGGTGGCGGCCGAGAAGGCACTGGTGGGGGCGGGGAGGAGGAAGTCCCTGTGGACGGAGACAGAGGAAGGATGGATGGAGTCGGGCATGAGGAAGCGTCTGGAGGCGGCGTCGGAGGGGAGCAGGGGGATGTGTGGGGGCAGCAGGTTGCTGTAGAGCGGGTACATGCGAGGGAACATGCCCCCCACGGCGGGAACGCCGCCGCCAGGCAGCGGGTAGTGAGGAGGCAGGAGGTAGCGGGGGTAGTGATGGCCTTGGGGATAGAACGGTGAGGACAGGGGGGCGGCAGGTGGCGCGTAGCCGGGGTAGGGCCCCAGACCTCGGGGGTAGAAACCAGAGGGCGGGGCTGCGTGCTGGTGGCCGGCGGGGCTTCTTTGGGGGCTGCTCTCCGGGCTACTCCTCGCCGACGGGCAGGGCGTGGCCGACGACTGGTTGCCGGGGGAACGGGTGGCCGGGTAGCCGTACTGAACGGGGCTGGTCTTGAGGCTGAGGAAGTCCTCGGCCATGTGGGGGTGAGGCCGCAGGGGCGGGTAGAGGGGCCGGGGGTACAGGGGCCTCTCAGGGCTGTCAGAGCAGCGCGGCCGTGTGGCCAGGGGCCGACTGGGCTCCCTCTTGTTGGTGGAGGACGACGTGGTGCCTCGGAGGATGGAGGAGACGCTGTGCTCCCTCTTGACCGGGGTGGGGGTGGGGGTGGGTGTCTGGGTGGTGCTGCTGACGATGCGTTCCTCGCTGGCCTGCTGCTTGGCCTCCAGTAGACTCTGCTCTGTAGGAGGGAGAAGGGAGGGAGAGACAGTCAGTCAAAGGTTTTCGAGAGTCAGTTGATCGAAAGTCTGGAGAAAATGGGTCCCGAAACGGAAGACACTTAAATGTGCTTGTGTTCAGGGTGGGCGTTGGGGGTCGGGAAGAGGTGGGGAACTTGAGAAACACAGTAAGTAACCCAGTGGTTCAATTAGGGAGACAGGTTTGATGAACGATCGGTGGGGGGCTTTGCAAAAGACAGGAAGTGAGGCGTAACAGCTGCCTCTGGGCAATGTGTGTGTGTGTGTGAGGAGGCTGGGAGGCAGCAGATAAAAATCAAGATAAAATCCAAATGGGGGTAGGCAGGTCTGATTGAAAGTTTCCTGCTAATAGATAGATCCACTTCCAAGTTTGGCCTCAACTTGGCCTTTAACACACACACACACACACACACCTCCTGGCAGGACTGGGGCACAGTGAGAATGCTTTGTTTGAAATTGTTTACTCTTCCTCTGGAAGATGACAAACATGCGCACACACACACACACGCACAAGCAGAAGTCTTCAGAATAACCCTGAAAATACTTTTACAAAACATGACCCTATCCTAAACTGATTTGAATTTAAGAACTATCACTTCCCATGATTCCTCAACATGTTGTATTATCTCCAGGTTAAAGGTCAAAGCAGAGCCCTTCCTGCTCCTCCCTCACTCACACCTACGGTCACCTCAACATGATGAAAGAAGGGATTACTGCAAGAGCTGGCTGGCTTCTCACACAACCTAACTAAAAGCCCCTTACTTTTCCAGCAAGCGCGTTGTCGGCAGTTAAACCTCCATCTGTGTCAGCGTGGACATCAATAATCCCACCCATTTACTGCCCAGCAAACCTTTACTGGAGGGTCATGGAAGAACTGTGTGAACTGAGGGAACACACACACACAAACACACACATACACACTGACCCCTACTGCAGTGTTACAGCGGCAGTGAGTAAACAATAAGGTTATCAGTATCTACTCCCCCCCCCCCCTCCTCCTCCACCTTCCCCACCTCCTACTGCGTCCCTCAGATATCTCCAGCCCCTCCCCCTCCTCCCTTTCTTCCCCTGTCCTCCCCCTCGTCCCCTCATCCAGAAAACAAACAGGACAGCCATCTTGGAGATATCAATCTGTCAACACGGCCCCTTCGCCAGGAAGTTCAAGTAGTCAACGACGGAGGTTGCTTTCTTCCTCTCCGCCTCTTCCTTCGCTCCACTACGAGAGCCAAATAAATTAGGCAGAAGGGCCAAAAAGCAGTCAGCACCTCAAACACACACACACACACACGGTTAGCAGATGGGGTTGCCTGTGTGTGTGTGTTAGAGATTATGCAAGTTGGAAAGAGAGAGTGTTGGTGTGTTGGAATGCCCTGAAATGTACAGTATGCGACTTGCGTGCTGGACAGGTGGGGTGTTTCAGGGCGGAGTGTTTCAACACACACACTCGAACGTTTAGAAGGGCTGTATTGCAAAACAGGTGTCCAGAACTGTGGCCCTGAAGGCAAAGAAAATGCAGTGCACATACTTCTCTTCTTAATGTGGACACACTCCAAGAGAACCAGAAGAGACTGAGTGGGAAAACTAATGCGCCTCAGTCATAACGGACCAGATGCTTCTTGCTGACTCACATACACATCTCCGTTTTCTTGCTGACTCACATATACAAGCTCCACTCTTACGCACTCTCTCTCTCACACACACACACATACACACTCACTCACTCTCTAACCTCCAAACCCGAGTCTAGTTCCACTATGACAGAGAAGCTTTGGGGGAGCGGAAACCTGAAATGAGTGAGAGAGAAAAAAGAGGGAGGAATGGAGGTGTAGATGAGAGAATTGTATAGAGAGGAAAATGAGGAAAGGCAAAAGGAAGGGTATAAGTACCTGAGTGGAATTACAGGTGTGTCTGTGTGTGAGAGAGAGAGAGAGAGAGGTAGCTACAGTAAGTCACTCCCAGGTCAGTAGCGGCCTCTGGGGCTTAGGGTCGAGAGACATAATTACAGAGAAAGAGAGAGAGAGAGAAGGGTGTGTGTGTGTGTGTGTGTGTGTGTGTGGGGGGGGGTAATCACCAGGGGGGCCCAGGGTCTCTGTGTGCCTCTGCCCCAGGGGCAGTGTATCTCCCTGGGCTCTGGAGTCACCAAGACTGGGCCCCGTCGCCCCCAGCCACCCCACCTCCAGCAGGACTATCCCAGCTACACCTGGAGGCAGAAGGCCGTCTCCACTCCTCAGCTCCCCCTCTGTCGCTCTCTTTGTCTCCTTGTCTTTTCTCACTCTCTCCCTCTCCTAATCTCTTCGAGGATAGAAGGGCTTTTTTCCCAACTGGATTTGCATTTATATGATTTTAGTTTTCAAGCCCCACCTCCCACACACACACACACACACAAATACCTTTCTACAGTCCTTTGATTCTGGTTAAGCAACAGACTAGAGTTGGTTGGTTGGGCAAGCTTTCATGTTGAAAGAGTGTCTTTAACTAAGTAACACTGCAGCCTTACTATCATGTCCATCCTCTCTGTGTCTTTCTCTGACGCTCTCTCTCTCTCACACACACACACACACGCATAATTACACTGTCAGTGAAGCCGTTTTGGCGCTCTCACACAACTGATAGTGTTGACAGAGATGAAAGGTGGATTGCGTGTGTGTGTCTGAAAGAAAGATAGGAAGAAAGAGATAATGACAGGATGATGTTCAGAGGAAGGAGACATGGGTGCACACCAAAAGAATATGTGGCTGAAGAGCAACACACTTAGGAACTCTCTCTTACACACACGCGCACACACTCAGAAAATCATGAATACTGATGTAGTGTTGGAATGCTTTGGGTTTCATCCAACTCTCACCCTCACCAAACACTGCACAACCCTGGCCGAGCTCATAGGCTCCCCTCTCCTCCCCTCTCTAGCCTTGCCAGCAGGCAGAAGGGTGTTTGCGTTATGAGTCACGTATATCAGGGAGGTTTTTTGCTCTGTCAAGCGGCCCCAGTCATTACTAATGAATACGTAAGTGAGACTACCCAGAAAAGCTCAGGTGCGCAACCTAGTACAGTAAGAGGGCCAAAAAAGCCCACAACAATTCATCCAACCATCCATCCATCCATCCGAGTCCTTACTGAGTTTCTGCATCATCAGCTCTCCGGAGGGCGGGTAGTGGAGGCGCTGGGCAAACTCGGGGCAGTACCACACCAGGAGCTCAGCGCCAGGGGCAACGGGCCGCACCGTGTAGAAGTAGACCTCCATGCCGTTCTGGCACGCCGCCAGGTTCTGCTCGCTGGCCGAGTGGGCCGGGTTGACGTAGCGCATCCAGTTGGACTGCTCCTCTTCCAGGCCGTCCACAAAGTGGTGGAACTCACCCTCGGAGTATATCTGATGAATGGAGGGAGGAAGAAGTCAGTACCAGTGACGTACTCGTCAGTGACAGGGCGAGCAAGTTTGAGAAAGGAGACATTTTGGTAGGCAAGGTGAGATCTAAAAAATGTAAATCGGAAATAAAAACGGAGAAAACATAAGGCAAATCTTGACCCAACTCTTTTGATAATCTAGTATATTCATCCCTCTTTCCCTCTCCACCCTCACCTCTCTCACCCTCTCTCAGTTCACCATTCAGCCTCTTCGAAGTCCGGACAGAGAGACAGAGAGAGATCGACTGACGGCTCCTCTCTTTATACTCGTCCTGAAGGACTTGACTCATTCTGATCTCCTCTCCCCCTCTCTCTCTCTTTCACCCGCTGACTCTCTCATAATGGTGATTGCACCATCACCTCAAAGCCAAAGCGTCTCTGGCTTGTTATTGTGGCCCAGGCGATGGAGGTGAATGGAACACCTTGCCGAATACAGATTTTGTGTACGAAGTGTTCACTTACAGGAACATTGACATGTAGTAGTTTCTCTTTGCACACTGTAAAAATGACATCACTCACTCCTCTCCCTTTCTCTCTCTCTCTCTTCCTTCCTGTGTTCCGGTACAGATTTGACTATGTTTATGTGCCACTCTTACTGATATAAGAACCGCTATCTTATGCAGTCATGGAGCAGATTTAAAATGCCTAGAACCTAGGAACAAGTTCAAAACACCATTGATTGCCAGTAACAGTGTTGACAGAGTGGAACAAACAGAGACTGCTTTGTCACTCTGCGTATGAGAGCCGAATGAATTGCAGACTAATATTTACGCGCACACCCTGAGAAAAAAAAGATCACCCTACACCGCAGAGAAACCTCCCCCACCACCACGCGCACACATACACACTTCCTCAGAACCCCGAGAGACCCCCTGCAGTGACGTCACACCCTGCCAGTGGAACAGGAAATGACATTTTTGTCTCTCCATTGTTTTTCTGCCGTTCCGCTGTTACTGAAAGTGAAGCTGCTGTGACTGTGTAACCCCCCCCCCTCCTCCTCCTCCTCCCCCCTGCCAGAATGCTCACCCGCCAGAAGTACTTCCTGTTGGCGTCTTTGCAGACGCTGTCTGCAGTGTAGCACTGGCCCACCAGGGGGCCGAACCGGGTTCCTTTGGGTATGTACTCTCTGCTGCACACTCCAATCACCTGGGAACAGATACAGAAAGAGAGAGTGATAAGCAGAGTGTGTGTGTGCGCGTGTGTGTGTTTGCATGTGTGTGTGTGTGTGTGTGTGTGTGTGTACCTAGGGGGAAAAAGAGTGATGGAAGTGTGGCAGCACTTTAAGTTGACATGAACTACCACCCAACTCCAAAGCAATAGCTGTACTAACAGCATAGTGGTTCCATAGGTACTGCTATGTAGATGCACTTTATTACGGTTTAGTGGCACAACTTCACTTGGGTACAAGTGAAACTTGACTGGATGTCAACGCTCGTCTTGTTTTGGTATCACAACCTTCAAATACCCATTTACAACTTCCCCTCACCCCTTCCACCCCTCCCCCATAGCCTTCTCACACTTTTGTAAAATAAAAACCTATACAACCCATTTAACCTATATGTCATTTCATAGTAATTGCTACAATATTTTTTGCTACAATTATTTGTTTTACAATAGGTATGGCTATGTACTTACATGGTAGTTACTGGACGCTTAATGTAAAGTGTTGCCAAGAGTGTTTATGAAAGTGTGTGTGTGTGTGCGAAGAGGTCTTAGGTGGTCTGAGGTTCGGGGGCTGATTTACGTAATCGCATCCTGCCTGGACGTCAACGGCCTCCAATGAAGAGGGCGGAAGGAGTCATCATTTCATGATTGAATCAACAAACAAAAGAGGCTTGTGTGAGTGTGCGAGGGCTAGTGCTCTGGTGAGGGAAACAGCCGTGTAGACTTGTGTGAGTGTGCGAGGGCTAGTGCTCTGGTGAGGGAAACAGCCGTGTAGACTTGTGTGAGTGTGCGAGGGCTAGTGCTCTGGTGAGGGAAACAGCAGTGTAGACTTGTGTGACTGTGCGAGGGCTAGTGCTCTGGTGAGGGAAACAGCAGTGTAGACTTGCCGTTTGAATTCCGCCCGCGAGCTCGTGTGTGTGCGCGCGTGTAGGCACACACCTAGCTCTCTTGAATAGACGCGTCTCTGTTTCAGACGCCTTGGGGGGTCAGAGTTCAACGTCCCCGTTTGAACGTTCATCGGGTCATGCCACAAAGCATCCCCTGGGTTATGAAGCCAAAACGCCGCCTTCTTTCTGTAATGGCCCAAGTGGCCCCTCCCTCCGCCTCCCATTCTGACACCCCCTCTCGTAACCACCGAACACACCCAGCCACATCAAACCCGACTCATTACCTCCAAAGACTTCTCCCCTTCAAGGGGGTATCCACACCTGATATTAAGAGGCCTTTGTTCCCTTTGAGACAATCGCGATTTTGAAAAAAGAGGACGTTTTGAGGAAAAAAAGGAGAGGAAGAAAGGAATAAAAAAAAAGGAAAAAAAAAATACTAAAAGCAAGCCTGTCTGAGAGTGAA
Source organism: Osmerus eperlanus (assembly GCF_963692335.1). Classification (NCBI taxonomy): domain Eukaryota; kingdom Metazoa; phylum Chordata; class Actinopteri; order Osmeriformes; family Osmeridae; genus Osmerus; species Osmerus eperlanus. The sequence goes on from NC_085024.1 coordinate 13,007,433, forward strand.
GGATTACCGTGCCTAGATGTTTAGCCTAAGATCCCGTCTGTGGTAAACTTGATGAACCTACATGTGTACGCCGACACGCTCACACACAACCGTGTTCTCGCCCTCACCACACACACACACACACAGACTTAAAGGCTACCGCACGCAGACAGAGATTTCCCCAAAGGGTTCTCCATGCGTGTCCGAAGTAAACTCTTCCACGCCCAGCCCCGTCTCCCCTTAAGAGTTGGGAAATCCCCGTTTCTATTCGTGGGAGGAAGCAAGTCTCCAAATTAAAGTGTTTAGGTGGATAACCTATTAACTGACTTCACAATGCTCCCCTTAATGACGGTCAACATCATTTGATCACTTTGGATATTACCCTCTTCCCAAACCTTTCTCTCTTTCCTCTATTGCTCTGTTTCTCTATCAGTTTATCTTTGTGACCTGCTTCCGTCAAAGGGAGATTAATATTGACTGATATTGTATCAGCTCGTAAACAAAGTACTGTAGTACTGGAAACGCACACGCACAATTTTCCCCTCTGGTATGATAAGAAACACAGACAGCCAATGATTAGAAAATCTATTCAACTCAACCAAACAGGGTCTTGATCAGGTTAGGACCACAATGGACTGCAACCATTCCTTGACCCCCTGACACCACATTCAACCCAGAGCTCACACGCTGAGTTCAGCATCCTGATCGTGATGTCTGTCCTATGACAATTGTTGCGTCACTTAAAGCCACGAGCCTTCTTTAGTTGACTCAGGTAGTCTAAGGCCTTCCAGTCCAATCATGGTTGAGGCTGTGAATGCTGGTATGGTTGACATTTGGAGGGTTTAAGTTACCCACTCTGGCAACCCATTGTATGTTAGTGCTCCCTCTAGGGGATAATAAAGACAACTGCTCTAAATTGGGATATGAAAATGATGCTTCTTAGAAACACATGAACAAACGCACACATCAATATTGTTTTATCGCACTCTGATAACAGCAGAGATAATGATTTATGATAGCATGGACGTACGGAAGATCAACTCTTGATGCAGTCTGTGTAATCTTCCATTACATCTCAGTGAGTGGGTGTGCGTGTGTGCGTGTGCGCGCGATCATCTGCAAAAAAAGGTAAATCCCCTTCAGACAGCGCTTACAAACAGTTGTAACCATGTCTGTGTGTGTGTGTGTCGGTGTGTGTGAGAACGAGACACACTTCACCACAATATCCCCTAGGGCTGCAACTTTTCAGGGTTGACGGTATGACGAGTGTTGAGTCACGTGTGTGTGTGTCTGTGGGGGGGGGGGGCGGAGGGGGGGGGGTGGTACATTGTCTGTGTGGCAGTGTGAGAGTAGGATTCCAGATGGTTGCCATTGTATGAGCATCTGTGTGTGTGTCTAAGTAACCGAATGTCTGTAATTGTATACATGCGTTATGCCGAGAGAGGATGTCTGTATTTATTGGACGGAGAGTGTACGTGTGTGTGTGTGTGTTTCGGCTCACCTCTGTGGAGCTTGCCGGGTGTTTGAACACCAGATTGCGGGGCAGCGATGCCTCGGCCCTCGTCAGGCCCTCGCTGTCTGGACTCGGCTCCTGGGGTGTGTCTTTGACAATGTAGGTGCACTTCTCCTCGAACTCTGCCTCCGTCCACCTCATCATGTCGGCCTCTTCCATCGTGGGGTCGGCGGCGGCCATTTTAGATCTGGCGTCCGTGGCGGTTTCGGTGTTCCTGTGCAGCTCGGTGTCCATTTTGTCGTCGTCGTGTTCAACGGTGTGGGCCCCCTCAGTAGTCAACATGGCCGAGCTATGAGAGGTCGCCTGAAAGGGACACAGAGAGAGAGAGAGCGAGAGATGCAGTGAATGCGTCAGACAAAAAAAAAAAAAAAAAAAAAAGATAAAAGATTAAAACAGATTTGGAGAATGAAAGACACATGAAAGAGATGAAAGGGAGATAGCGAAGATAAGGACAAAAGGAACCAGAAGTAAGGGGAAGAGTATGACAGAGAGCAAGAGAGGCCACTAGAGAGAGGACTTTATTATCCAGTGTGTGAGTCAGTGAGGGCTGAGTTACTATGATACAGATTGAGTCAGCAGACTGTCTATCTGAGCTGTGTGTGACGTTTTATCCAGACCTTGTGTGTGTACAGTAGGAGGCCACCAAAGATAGGACATTGTTTCCCTCCACACATGTATTCTCGCAGCATTTAAAAGCAGGGACTAAAAAGGGGACGGGAAGTCCAAAGACGAATATTTTTTGTTATCGTTTGCTACCTACAATGCGTGTCTCAATTCTTCTGAGCATCGCACGGCCTGCCCATTGCCCAGCGAGCAAACAGTTGGGCTGAGCAGACAGCGACCAATGAGTGCGCAGATAGACCGAGTGGCCAATGACAGACAACCCTCAAGTCTGCTGCCGTGAGCTGTGCAAGCTGCCGTCTGGTCACAGGGTCAAGGCTTGCTACCCCGTTCTTCCCATCTTTCGTTTTTCTTCGATGCTCCCAGCCTTTTCCCTCTCTCGCTCTCTCTCTCTCTCTCTCTCTCTCTGTCTCTCTCTGTCTCTCTCTGTCTCTCTCTGTCTCTCTCTGTCTCTCTCTGTCTCTCTCTGTCTGTCTCTCTCTCTCTGTTTTTATTTCCCTCTCCACACTCCCATCAAATGAAACAAAGTGTTGTTCTGTCCATCCTCACCCTTCTCCTCGCTCTCCTCTCACTCTCCTCACACTCCTGGTCCCTTTCTCTCTGCCCTTCTTTAGCCTGCTTTTTCCTCTTTATCCATCTGCCCTATCTGTGTCTCCCTCTCTCCTCCCCGAGGGGGTTAGAAGGGACAAACAGGAGAAGGTGTAGGAAGGAAGTCTGTCTGAACGGGGGCTAAAATTGGAATCCGAGTGGCAGAGTAGCGGAACCAGCAAATCATCCCAAGTGTGTGTGTGTGTGTGTGTGTGTGTGGGAGACTGGGGAAGGGAGCACCAAACTTTTCCATTTGGGGGGCCACAGCAGCACAAACAAACTTCAAACAATTCCCACCCAAGACCATCCCACACACAGACACACATGCTCACAAAAGGGATAAACATCTATTTTCCACACAAAGGAAAAAAAAGTATCTATGACCTCTCCATAACCACAACTTATTGGTTTGACATGTATTGAAAGACATCCCAAAAACTATTGACGATAGATCGGAAATATAAGTACTAAAGCTTGGTCATACCTCAAACTCACGTTACATGTTTTATTATCCATTTTGTGTTTTTTCCCCCCAAGTCCCAAGGTTCCACAAATATTAATTAAGTATTTACCAGACAGCTTTGCAGTTTCACTAGGCAGTCATTTTACGATCAACTTCTTTTGTATACATTTTTTGTTCAAATATTTATCGTCATATGCTGCATTTTAGGAAAATAATTTGGCAAGTGCTGACTTGCCAATAAAATAATTTACACTCTAGAGGTGACTTTGTGAAGTTTCATCTGTTCTTTGCTGTAAGGTTTCATTTTGTACGACATCTGTGAAACAAGTATAGTATTGGAACTGAGAATAACAAAAGTCAACTGATTAATTCAGCTCTCAATTTGGTAACTATATTCCTACAACACATACACTACACTACAATGTCCCAAAACATTTTGGGGATGTTTTATAATTGTTTTATTAGGCAACTTACCTAAAAAAAGTATTCAATTTCTGTTAATCTAAATGAACATCTAATTTCATGCAGTCGTAGCAAAACATTTTAAAGCAACAGCTTGAAATGAAAGTTAACTTGAACCCAAAATTAAACTAAGAAATCCTCCAACTTCACTCAAGGAATGGAGTCAGAGTCTAACATATGCCGATAAAAAACGTCTTAATCAACTAACATTCAACACAAATTCCTAAGATTTTACTGCTATCCTTTCAACAAGTTAAATAACAAATGTATGAGTTTCAAACAACATCGGCAAGTGAATAAAACTAAAATAAAACAGAAAGTTCCAAGAGATTCTTTTGAACAAAACGTCGCCAACAGCAATCACAATTCAAATAAAAAAAGATAACTGACAAATCAGCCAAAATGGAGCACAATTCAGAAAGCCTGTTCACCCCCCCCCCCCCATGAAGTAGCTCAAAAACACAGTAGCAGAACTCTACTCACCGAAAAGCTTTGGTCCCAGCCACACATAGGGCTGTCTGATTTGTCCCTTGGGTGAGTGTGTGTGCGCGAATCAGCGTGTGTGTGCGGGACAGGTGCAGCTCTCCCTCTCCCCCTTTGCTCCGAGCGCTACTCCACAGTGCCAGTGGAGTGTGTGAGCGAGTGTGTGTGTGTGCTCCAGTGAGTGCCTTCTGTTTGACTGACTGAGTGAATCAACATCTCACTTGTTGAGGGGGGCCATAAGCTCCTCCCACTTCTCGTTGTTTCTCCCGCCCCTTCTGCACCGCCCACACACACATGCACACACACACGCACGCACACCACCTTCTACTCAGTAAAAAAAGTCCAAGGAAACAGCAGGCGCTTTCACCTGATGCCTGAGTTTTAGGAAGAGACGGCTAGACACACACACACACACACACACACGGCAGAGGCCAAGATAATTGTATGATTTTTGTGTATGTATTAAGCACAATGGCTTTATGGTTTTAGGTGTGTGTGTGAGAGAAGGAAGAGTAACGTCCGTCCACAGCTCAACACTTGGTAAACAGTGGAGGGGCACTGAGTCACTTTCAGGATGTTCTCTTTCCCCAGGAAGAGAGATCAACAAACCCCCTCTACACACACACACACACCAACACAAACACCCACACACACACACAAACACACGCCCTCTAGAGGGCGACACTGGTCTGACCTCGTCTTCGCATTTCCTTAGCTCTGCCTTCTCCTAATGACAAGAGATTGATCAAGGCTTTCTTGTACTCGAGTGAAACCTCAACGTGTTTTCTTTTTATCTGCCTCTCCAGTCTACTCCACTTCTGCCTCTCTCTATCTGCCCATGCCTCTTTATCTCCATCTTGAGCTGGTCAGATATGATTCCATTGCAAAGCCCCCTCAAAACACCAGGCAACTATGTCCGGGAATTTGACTGGAAATCCCCCTCGCTGACTCTCTTTGTCTGTTTTAAATATCTTCCCCACTCTCTTCCCTTTCCCATTCCAGCCCGCTCTCTCACTGACCATCTCACCTCTCTCTCCCTCTCCCTATCTCCCTCCCCATCTTGATTGACAGCTGCCTCACACAGGGTGGAGAGAAGCGAGGAAGCAGCAAACAGGATGAAGGCTCTTCAATCTAAACACTTCTCCCCTCCTCTCATCCTCCCACCCCACTGGTGACAGAGGGCCGGCCACATCACTCGCTGCCTACTCCTTCCTGCCAACGGACGACCCGTCGCCCTCCGAAACACACACAAGCGCACGCACACACACGCATCATGCCAGATCTGTGACACATCTGTGTTTTGCATGTTACGCTCTGCACCAAAGCAACTGCTCCCAAGGATAGAAACACACTACAATTTGAACTAAAGAAGAAGAAAAGCACATGACAGGGGACAGATGAGAACTAGTCGTCCCCGAATTAGAAAGACACATGTGTTCCATCCCTATGACTGGGAGAAATCTAAGTCAAATCACACACACACACACACACACACACAAATGCTCGCCAACCATTTCAATTTTGTCACCACCTCTCCTTCTGATCCCCCCCCAACCCCAAACCCCTCCACTCAAACTTCTCTTCCTCAGGAGCTCCAGGGTATCTCCCCCTCTCTTCTCTGTCTGCCAACCCACCGTCATGATGGAACGAGGGGGCGACGGAAGGCAGGACGGATGGAGGGAGGCACAGGGGGGTGGGGAGGGGTCCCCTGTGCTCTGAAGGCAAATTCAAATGGTTCTTTTTGTTTATGCGGAAGGACGGGAGTGGTGTGTGTGTGGGGGGCTGTATTTCATGTGGCCTGCCTGCATGCCTTGGGGGGGGAGAGAAAGAGAGAGACAAAGGAGCGTTGGAAGATGTGTTCATTTCTATGAGGGCCTCCATCACGATCTACGACGGCCCAGCGTGCGCGGGCACAGACACACACACTTGACCAAGTGTCTCTGGGGAACCTGACTAGGAGAGACGCCAGAATCACAATTTTTTTTATGAACTTCACCATTTGGGCTGCTTTTTGCATGGGGCTTTTTGCATAGCTGCTTATTTTTCATTCAAATGCTTCAACTGAACCATTTGCATTTATATTTCATTTAAAACCTCTCTCTCAAACAGAGATAAGAATCTTTTTCACAGGAGTTTTACTGATTCCTGTCCTCCTCTCTCTCCTTCCCCCGATTCATATTGGCAGCTACCTCAATCCTTGCTTGTGGGAAATTTACCATGTCACACGATCCAAGAGTGGAGATTGGCCCTTGGCCATTTCCTCTGCATGACTGTACATGTACAACGCCATGTACATGAAGCAAATATGTATATTTTCTATATGTGATTCTATGTAAATTAAAGGCAGACGCAATCTGTTGTGAACGTAGTCTACCCTTGGACTTTTCTCTATTTCTGAGTACAGACCGGTTCTCCATGGGACTTGGGCATTGTTCTGGAAGAATCTAATCCTTCAATGACAGTCCCATTAGGGGGAATTAGAGAGTTTAGACCAGGCCATGATCCCGTTTGGGCTTGGAGAAACACGCTTCCAAGTGTGTGTGTGTGGACAGTTGGAGGGGTCTGGTGCTGGACGCATGGCATGTGTCATGTCGAGCCCCCCTACAGTGAAACAGGGGTGGGGCTTGGGGGGTAAGGCAGTAGCTCTCCTAATCTTACCAATCCGCCTGACTTCACACACACACACACACACACACAAACAGTTACCCCTTCTCTAGCCATCTGGAGCTAACTTTGTCTGAGTTGTGTGTGTGTGTGTGTGTGTGTGTGTGTGTGTGTGTGTGTGTGTGTGTATGTGTATATATATTCCACACAGCCACCTCCTTTGTAAAAGCTAATCATGGTCCACTTGGTACGCAAATCATTACATTGTACTTTTCATTACGGGGCCAATGGTAAAAAACCACAGCTTGTAGATTTGGGGAGTTGACCAGCACATGTTTTCATCTATAGGGCAGAATAGGAGGTGGAAATGGTGGCCTGTGCCTACATTGCGTGTGTGTACAGACACACACAAATGAATGATCAGGCCAAACCACTTCCACACACACATGATCTCTCTTTTGGTGCAACATTTGTGAAATAAAAAGGTATTGCTGTTCATATATAAAGAAATGTTTACAGAAGAGTTCCCATAACTTGATGTTGTGCTCAATTTCAATGAACGAACGCTTCCTGTATCCAGCTCTTGGGTAAATGTTTATCTGCGTTTGCTTTCCCATAAACAACTCGAAACGTGCGCTTAGTCACAGATTATTCTTGAATGACATGCCTGCAGTTTTTGTACAATTTAGAGTGAAGTCATGCAGCATTACACAAATTATTCCCTTTAGCCTACCGATTCACAATACAGCCTTCTGCGTCATCGAATACATGTCTAGTACTGACATTTGGATAAGACGGCAAATCACAGCCAACATGGGAAATTATATTTTAAAAACGATATTAATAGATAAAAGTCTTGTCTAGTGTGGTCTGAGTGGAATCTGTAACCACCGCTCAACGCGACAGCTGTACTTGAAACAATGTTTATGTAGTTGTCAGGTTGTGGTGTGTGTTACATGCGCAAAAATAATAGTGCTGGGCGCGTGTGCACATCTCCCCATGCCGGTGTCAAGGAGCAAGACACTTCACAGCGGGAGTCCAAACTGCTATAAACGGTGTCAGCCTCGAAATGTATTCGGTTTAGAACGATATGCAAGTGGTGGGGCTTGACTTGAAAAACTTTGCAATATGAACTTTTGTTGGACAAAAAAATTCTCAAATGTCTATATCCGTATCAATTGAATTATGTAGACCCATAGTTTTTGAATAAAGCGCATTTACACGTGAGTAAGTGTAGCTACGTTTCCCCTAACACTGGGCTGAATGAAAGGGGTGTTCTGAAAGTGATCCATTGAATCCCTTATCACACTGACCATTTGCAAGTGACCAGAACCTATCCAGAATGCTTTATCAGTATCCATATCGACACAGAGCTGGAACAGCAGGGATAGGTAGTGTCCGTTTGATTCCCACAACAACCAGGCCTCCACACTGAAAGAAAGGGAATTGGCGGTCTGTTCAAACTATACATATTAATTTAATATATACTACATGATTTGTTAAAGTTTCTCTTCCAAACATGTTTAAATCTAGTAGTATTACTATAATCTCGGAACTTGTGTAATCTGTATATCTATATCATGTTGAGAGAACTTAATTTAGTTAGGTTTGGGTAGTGTCTGTCCCTCCCCCACTCACGTCAGGTACGTGCCTGCGCATGCGCTTAGAAACGCGCCAATTCTCTGAAGATTTTCAGTTGGAATTTCATTTTCATGCTGTGTCACTGAAGAGAAGATCGGATTTCATAGAAACAGAAAAAAAATTCAAAGATACATCTCTGCGGTAAGTGAGAACGTTTTTAATGTGAAACATTGTCTTACTGATAGCTGGGCTGTCCCCGCATTGAAATCGCCAGTTAGTACTAACCTAGCTAACACACAAATATACGAGGACCGCTTTTTACACGCTGTCAGCTTGTTAACGTTCGCTAGCTGGTCAGTTTTATACATGTGGACTGAAGCGTTTGTATAGTGAGTGCTAGCTACACGAGGGGCTAGCTGCAAATATTGCATAGCTAGCTAGCTAGCTAGCAATAATGTCCTTGGCTAGGCTTCATGGGGTAATTAGCCCACGTGTGGTGCATTCTTTTTCGACTAGCGTTAGTACAATATTTCGCCTGTGCTTATCTTTTTTCATGGGCAGTTAAAAAAACCTGTTGTAATTTTGTTATAATATTATTATTTGGTATTTTTTGTATATATTACTGTTAATATATAACCTCAGAGAGTTAAATGTTTGCAGGCGGGGAAGTAACCGTGTAGATTCCCAATATGTGGTCAGTTTATCGCAATGAACTTAGCTTCCAATTATGCTAAGACGAATTCGGACTCCTAGACGTGTATTTAATGTAGCCTAATATTTTCACAGATCCTAATTTGTTACTGTGTCCGTTTGAGGGTCTGGCAAAGGCTCTATAGTAGTGGTGAGTACAAGACTTTTCTATTTTATGTAGTGTAAATATTCAATGTATAGGTTTAACACTTTCTCTTGCGCGCCAATTCTCTGAAGCTTTTCAGTTGCAATTGCATGTAGTGTCACTGAAGAGGTCATACTGACAGCTGGGCTGTCCAAGCATTCAAATCGCCAGTAAGTACTATCTAAAGCAATCATTCAAGCACCTTATTGTACACGCTGTCAGCTTGTTAACATTCGCTAACTGGTCATGTGCTTACATATGGACTAAGGGTGTAACAATATATCGTGGAACAATATATCCCAATACAAAAATGGTACAATATGTATCATAGAGTTATGGCAATATTTTTACAATATGACGTCCGTTTGATCCTATTGGTTGAGATACCAGCACGCGACCTACTCTGCGTCATGCGTGCATTCACAGAAATCGCTTGAACTGAGTTAACTAAATTGTATGTACAACAAAGAAAGTTATTGAAAATGTTAAATGTTTTGGAAATAAATAATTTAATTTTAAACAAAAATCAAAATATCGTGATACGTATTGTATTGTACACCCAGTATCGTCATACATATTGTATCGTGAGCTGAGTGTATCGTTACACCCCTAATATATACTGAAGTGTTTGTAGAGTGAGTGCTAGCTACACATGGGGCTAGATGCAAATATTGCATAGCTAGCTAGCAATAATCTCCTTGGCTTAGCTTCATGGGGTAATTAGCCCACGGGTGGTGCATTCCTTTTCCACTAGTACAATATTTCGGTAATAATATTGGTTATAATATTATTTGGTATTTTTTGTGAATATTATTGGTAATATTTTACTTTTTAAAGTAAAATGTTTCCAGGCGAGGAAGTAACCGTGTAGATTCCCAATATGTGGTCAGTTTATCGCAATAAGTTTCGTTTCTAATCATTGTACGACGAATTCAGACTCCTAGAAGTGTATTTAATGTAGCCTAATATTTTCACAGATCCTAATTTGTTACTGTTTCCGTTTGTGGTTTGAGGGTCTGCCAAAGGCTTTATAGTAGTGGTGAGTAGGCTATTCTTCACAAGACTATTTTCTATTTTATGTAGTGTAAATATTCAATTCAAATTCCATTTTTTTTTTTATCTCTCTCTTTGTGCAGTGAATGTGGAAGTGTAAGGCGTGTTCAACTTCTGTTTCAAGTAGGTCTGAACTTCTGAATCATTATAAACTAAAACATGTTCATTTTGGACGCACCTCTCGCTATCCCTGTATATATTTGACCTGCCCATGCTCATTTAAAACATGGAATGCTTTAATTGTTCACCATAATAGAGTGCATTCCACACAAGTTTCTCAGAAACCAACAGCGCTTTCTGTATTTTGTTGTCACTTATGTGCATGTAAGGATTTAGCAACAGAAAGAGACTACTTTAGTCATATTACCACACATCTTAAGAGGAATGAGAGTGTTTCCTGCATGTTTTTAGGTTGCGATTTTAAAACCAATATTTATGGCACTTTTAAAAGTCATAGAAGTCGTCACCATACACCACATACACTAACTGACTTCAAACCAAGTATAGTGAGAACCACTAGACTAGCACCTCCAACAGATGCACCATTGTCTGACAGAGAGGAAGATGATAGTGATGAGGTTTCATGCGTATGCTCGGATGTTAATGCACAGCCCAGGGAACTCGCTGGTTTAATTGAGCAACAACTTGCAGCTGCTTTATTAAAACTAGAATATTTGGTCCATGTACCAGGAACAGCCATTGATGAGTTTTTACAAGAGCTCCACCACTTGATTAGCTCTCCTACTATCCCTTTGTCTAGTAGTATTGTTAGTGACATATTTCAAAGCAACAACATCCAAATAGACCAATCGCTTATAACAGAAATTGCCACGGCAGTTTGCTCAGCTACCCCAGTGCATAAAGCTTTACAAAAGGGTGGCCCATTGAGTAATTCGTATCAACGCAGACAATATTATAAGAAAATATTTAGAGTTGTGGAACCAGCTACGTATGTCTTGGACGCAAAAGAGAATCACACATTTCAGTATGTACCAATATTGAAGTCTCTGCAGCAAATTCTAAGTCAGCAACATATACTTGATAAGGTCTTGCAAAATCATAGGGGACAGCAGCAGATTCAACATGATCAGTTTTATGAATATAAGGCCCCCCAAGATGGTTCCCATTTTCAAGAGAACAGTTTCTTAAACAACGACGAGTTAAGAATATCACTAGGCCTTTATGTGGACGATTTTGAGACATGTAACCCTCTAGGCACGTCTAGAAAGAAACACAAGCTTTGTGCAGTTTATTGGATACTTGGTAACCTCCCACCTGGTTCCCACTCATCTTTGTCATCGATTTACTTGGCGTTGCTAGCAAAAAGTGATCATGTAAAAAAGTATGGTTATACAAAAGTATTACAGCCTCTTTTACAAGACATTAAAACTCTAGAGGATGGTGTATATATCCCACTATTAGGCAAATCTCTTAAAGGTACAGTGCAGACTGTGGCTGCAGACAACCTGGGAGCTCACAGCATGGCTGGATTTGTTGAAAGCTTTTCCGGAGACTACTATTGCCGGTATTGCACAGGAAAGAGTTGTGATGTCCAATCCCATTGTGTTGCATCTGGTGTTTTCAACCCAAGAACTAAACAGCTTCATGAATGCCATGTAAAGTCATCACAGGAGACTAACAAAAATTGCTTTGGGGTTAAACGAGAGTGTGTTTTAACTGAACATCTCCTTTACTTTAATGTTGTCAGCGGCTATCCCCCTGATCTTGCTCATGATCTTTTTGAAGGAATCGTGCCAACCGAGCTTTCTCACTGCCTTGCATTACTTATTTCAAAGGGTTTTTTCAAATTAGATGACCTTAACAAGATCATATTGTCTTTTCCCTATAAATGGACAGATAAGACTAACAAACCACATGTAGTACCAATAAGTTTTGTAAGTCGTAAAACCATAGGCGGCAATGCTCATGAGAACTGGACCTTATTGAGGTTGCTTTCATTTTTGATAGGACCACTTATACCAGAAAATGAGCCAGCATGGCTTGTGCTCATGGATTTGAAAGAGATTGTTGAACTTGTTGTTGCGCCAGTACATACTGATGAATCCATTTCCTACCTTGAAAGTAAGATTATTGAACATAGGCAAAGGTATCAAGAGCAGTTTCCTGATATCAGACTTCTACCAAAGCACCACTATTTAGAGCACTACCCTCTCATGATCCGTGCTTTTGGTCCTCTTGTCGTACATTGGACAATGCGCTTTGAGGCCAAGCACAGTTTTTTCAAGCAGATTGTTAAACATACCAGCTGTTTCAGGAACATACCTTTGACCTTGGCTTCAAAACATCAGCTGATGATTGCTTTCCATCTAAACTCTCCGTCGTATGGTAAATCTGACCTAGAGGTTTCTAATGTATCCACAGTCCCAATAGATGTGGTGAAAGATGAAATGGCTCAGGCTATTAGGCAGAAGTACCCTGACACATTTGAAGTGCATCTTGCCAAGAAGGCATCATGTTTTGGAATACAGTACTGTAAGGGTATGGTTGTTGCTCATGGGTCAGCATATGGATTACCGGAGTTTGCAGAAATCTTTCAAATGTGTGTCATCAATGACAAGTTGTTCCTTTTTGTGAATGTGCTGTGTGGGTGGTACAGTGACCACTATAGAGCCTTTGCACTAAACCCGTCACCCACAAAAGAACTTAAACTTCTGGCACTTGATGAACTGACGGATGGTTATCCATTGAGTGATTACCGAGTTGGAACAAGCCGCATGGTAACCTTAAAAAGACATATCCTCATAAAAGGTTGGTTGATGACATAAAATGAAATAAAAGGTGGCGACCATGTAGAGACAGAAATGACATGCCTTCGTGTAAATAAGATAAATAACATAAGGCCATTTAGTTTGTTTAATAAAAGAGCAAGCTATACACCTGTTTTATAGGAAAGGTAACCTGAAATTACTTATTTTGTGATCGGGTGCTATATATAAAATATTAATATTTATTTTTTACTTGATCTTCCAGGGGGGGCAGGGCGCCCCCCTAATATAATGGTAGGGGAAACACTGATTGTGTTGGGTATCACATTTAACCTGTTTACGCTCCTGTTTCGCCCGCGAGACAAAAATGCTGCCTCCCCCTTCCTCAGTTACGACGCACTAAATTCTAAAAAATATATTTTTTAGACGCTACACATGTTATACATCGTTGGAAAGCTACGATTCTTGTGCTTCCATTGAAATAAACCAATTCAAGATCAAGTCGCAATAGCAAGCAAAGTCAACGTCTTTTTCCGGTGAACATTCCTTCAACAATGCCAAAGAAAAAAGTTGTACTCACCCTAAGTTGTTCAAATAGGTCCAGGTGTGCAAATCATGCCATCAAAACTTGATCTGCGTAAGTCCCAAGGGTTCAAAGTATCTAACCATGTAAAGTAATTCGTCCAAATACAATGTTTTACGTTCATGAATAGCCATTATCCTTTGTTTCATTATGCAAGTTAGCCGACGGAAGAAACAACTTGTTCACATAAAAGTGTTATTTTCTCCGATTTATCAACGGAGTATTTACAAAATGAAGGTCTCAAAATGTCCGTTGAACCCTCCCCTTTTGATTGACACCTTGTTCGACCCAATAGGAGCTTCCATGCCCCGTTGACAGCCCTCTAAAGCCAACTAGGTCTGTGCGTCCTGCCCCCCCCCCGCCCCCCCCCCCACACTCGTTCTAAACAAATTTCTCGAACTGGCTTCGACTGGCTCTGAAATTAGCTCGTTAGCCTTGTAGCTGACAGCTAGCTGAAAATGCCAATACCTCATTTGTATGCGTCTGTGGAGCCTTCAAAATAACAGTCGATTGCGCAATATGGTTGACAGAATCAGTGTTCTTTGTGCGCCAATCCTTGGAATCAGATAAAGCACTCCAATGTGTTCATGCTTCAGTTTTTGTGTTTCAGTATTACTAATTAGGGATTTAGCTATTATATATGATATTTCTAAGTACCAGAGATGGGCCAGAGATAACAATTATGAAAAATAATACCTTTTTATTTGACCTTGACCTTGGTTACAAAGGGTCATTTTGGAGTCTCCAAAAGACCCTTTTAGAAAATTCCTGGATGTACTCTTATAAAAACATGTGTCAAATATGAATATATTGTGGTATTATGTTTGACTTTTGATTTGAATTGGGTAAGGCTTCAACCTGTGGTCCAATTTAGTCTTCCAGATAATACCTACCACCTCTAGGCCTCTTCAGGCCTCTGTTTTCAAAACAAAATCTAGGCGGAAATAGAAATTTTCACTTTCCTTGTGTTCAAGCTTCTATTACTCAACACTAGAAGGACTGACAGGGGTCCTGACAACAGGGGACATAACTTCAGAGTGTCAGCTTTCAAAAGAGATCATTTACATGCATGTACTCCAAATGGTTCAAGAACAGCTTCCAATTTACTTTGGGTATGCTGTTTAGGCGTTTTCAGGCAAATTTAACAGGAACATGAAAAGGTTAAACAGCTTGTCCATTGTTTAGGGCTGTCAATCTTTCTCTATAATCCCATTCGAATTTGTATGCCTTTATTATTTGAGATTATTAAACGAGAATGTGTGTTTGCCAACACACACACATTCTCGTTTCTCGTATATATATATATACACACATTCAACTGGCAATTTCAACATTAATATTCAAATTACATTATAATCCCTAAATTTATTCTTACAGCCCTACAATTGGTATATTTTTCCCCTCTGTTTATAATTTACACTGCACAATTGCCTGTCTCACTCTGTTACATTATAATTTGCACACTGAGTAATCATTAAATCTGGCATTTTTGTTTCACAGATTAAGAATTTGCAAAATGTCTGCCTCCACAGTGATGAGGGTTATTTTAGAAGACAATGACTGCCGAAGACTGAAGTTTCAAGATGGCTTCCCTGGATCTGTTCAGGAAATGGTTGAGGAAGTAAAGAGACAGTGTGAGCTTAATTGTGCCTTCAGACTTCAATTCATGGATTCACTATTCGGCAATGAGTTCATGAACCTCACATCGATAGATGAACTCCAGGATAGAGGGACAATTAAAGTAATCCGGATTGAGAGTTCATCTTCAGATTCCCAATGTGCTGCTGCAACCCCCTTCAGTTCTCCTTCAGTTCTGCCTCCAGCTTCACCTGCCAGTGAATCATCTTCATCTCATCGGTCTCTTGATACGGATATTCTGTCTTCCCCCGAGTCACTACACTTGACAAGATCAGCTTGGCCTGCCAGTTTCCATGTGCCACAGTTCTCATATGATTCCGAGTTCAAACTTGACAGGGGCAATACTGCTTACAAAGAGAACGGCAAACTTCTTATTCCAGATCCTAGACTAAAGTCCAACATTCTAGAAGCCTTGGTGCAAGAAATTGTAAAGTCCAAACTTTATTGCTCTGGCCACGAGTTGAACATGGTTGCGAAGGCCCTTGTATCAAAGCATCCTTGCTTGACTGAAAAAGGTTCTGTAACAGGTTGTGCCGGATGGAAGGCTAGTTTGGGGAATAAACTTGCCATATACCGCACTCAGTTGAGAAAACTAGGTTGCACTGAAGTGATGATAAATTCCCTGAAGCACAAGCCAGAAGGAAAGTTAAGTCCTGCTGCTGCCATAAAGAAACCTCGGCGGTCTGAAGTAAACTACTGCCCCCCCTTTCCAGTTGGGGAATCTGAGACGAGCTTGGAAAAGCTCAGAGAAGAACTTCTCTCTGATGTTAAGAGAAGGAACAACAGGGAGCTAGTAAAGGTGAAAATGGACAGAACATTTGCATATAGGAGACAAGAAGTGGTTTCAAATGAACCCATGGTAGAGACCATCAGGGCAAGATGGCCAGCGTTCTTCGACGTATGTGAGGTATGGGAGTTTTTTACATGGCATGTTCAGCAGGTGTATTGCTCAGGAACTGCTAGCCTGGAAGCCAGTCTACACTCAAACACACACGCACGTCATGTATTGTAGCTGTTGAATATAGGTTATTATAAATCTTTGACTGTGTGCTTTCAGATAAATGCAGAGTTTAAGCGTATTACAACAATGCCTCTCCAATCAAGATTCCTGTCTCAGCTTGACATACACACCTTTGGGCTTTTGAAGCTGTTTGGAAAAAGAGGAGGAATGATAGGCAATAGACTGAAGACCATCCGGGAAGCCATTGATCAAGCAAGTACATTTATTCCAGAAAAAAAACATACGTATTGCAACACGATGCTGATTTAAAAAGTGTAATGTGATATTTTGCTTGCAAATGATGTAGAGTGTTTGTACTACAGTGGTGTTGGTGTGTAAAATTATATCTTTTTGAGATGTGGAGGGGGGGAAAGACCAATGAAAAGACTCTCTTTCCAGAACAATGACATTGAGTTTGCAAGGGAGTGCATCATCAAGGGACTCTGCATCTACCTCCATGAGGACCCAGCGCACCTAATGAGGGAGTATGTGGTAAGTCAAACTGATGTATTGTTGAGAGCAGAAATGGGATGCATTCAGTTTACCGTGAGAAGTTTATTATAATATTTTTTATTATAACCATCTTGTGTGAATATTAGAACTGAAACCAAAAATGTGACACCATTTCAGACCAATGTGCATATTCCAAATAAAACAAAGACTATTGTTTCCTCTCCAGACTGCAGACAGATCTGCCATCCAGGAGGGCATTGAGGAAACCACAGTGGGAATCTTTACCATCAGTGACTCGGGTGAAGTGGCAGACGTCGGGATTGTCCTTGAAAGTCAAGCAGTGTTGCAGGAGCTACCAAGTGTGGCATGTGCAACTGCCATGCTGTTTGGTCTTATGTACAACTTGAATCTGGACTACCCTGCTCAACTGAGGTACACCTTTGAGGTGATACAAAAAGTTATCATGGAGTTGGAAGGAAGCACGCTTTCCAAGAGGGCACAAGCTCTAAAAATCAAACTC
This sequence comes from Osmerus eperlanus, assembly GCF_963692335.1. Classification (NCBI taxonomy): domain Eukaryota; kingdom Metazoa; phylum Chordata; class Actinopteri; order Osmeriformes; family Osmeridae; genus Osmerus; species Osmerus eperlanus. The sequence continues at coordinate 13,024,535 of NC_085024.1, forward strand.
TTTGAGACCGACGTTTGAATTCCTTTTTCTTCCGTTTTGTATGCTCTGTACATCACACTTTTTTTTCATTATTCAAGTTTTGTTTTGTTTGAGCTACCTGAAGTGGCACATTTAAAACCAACAAGTCCATATTATTACTCAAGACAGTGACAACAACAAATTGATTAGCACTCACACGCGCACTCATAAACACAGACATAGTGCAGAGACATTATAACTACTGTACAAAGCATAAAAGACGTACCTGTTTCACATTAGAATTTCATAAAACTCCTCTTGCAGTCCAACACCTTTACTCTCTAACATCTAACATCCTAACAGCTCTACTGCTCTTTAATACTCCGAGATGACCTCTTTATCCTGCTGTGGTACCCCTCTGTGTTTGTTTATGGTTTCCTTATGTCACGGTGTGTTCATATTAAATAAGCCTTAAAATTGTACTTTGAAGTCTGGGTTTACTCACATGATGCAGCATTTAAATGTTCTATATAGTGCATTGAAAAAAACATTTATTTTGCGATTCCCCAAAGTTCAAAGGCACTGAACATCTCTTCAGTGTGTCCTGCTTATTTTGTAAACATTTAAGGAATTTTGTGTATTGTTTAACTGATATAATAGTGATGTTCATACCATACCAATAAATCCATCTGAAATGTGTAGGGATGTAGAACGACCTTGTTTGATTTTTTTTGTTGAGCTACCTGCAGTGGCACATTTAAAAATTCTATAGTGCATTGAAGAACCCATTTATTTTGCAGTTTGCAGTTCCGCAAAATAAAAAGTGCAAAGACACTTAAAATCTGTTCAGTGTGTCCTGGTGCTTATTTTGTAGACATTTAAGGAATATTGTGTTAATTGTTGAACTGATATGATATTGATGTTCATACCATACCACTAAATTCATACTTCAAGTAGAGATGTCAATTTAACAAATTCTGAATAAATATAGTACATTAAACATGAAAAATACATTGATTATGGCCCTAGCATAAAAAATACATAACCAGCTTAAATTTGTTGAACATGAAAACTTTGGGTTTAAATTGCGTAATACAATCGTTTTACCAATATATAATTAATAAGTATGGAATAAGTATATTCCAATGAAAGATTCATGTTGGCAAAACATGATTTTATTGTTAATTGAACATGAAATCTTTGGGTTTAAATTGTGTAATTAAACCATGTGTGTCTGATGTAAAATTGTTCAGTATATTCCAATGAAAGATTCATGTTGGCTAAACATGATTTTATTGCGTGCAACCAATGTACATACTTCATTTATGTAAATTCAACAGACTTTTTCTTTCAGTGCATTCGGTCATAAAACCCCTATCTGAAACTGTCAAATTAATGTGCTGAATCCTGAGTTCTAGCCTAGATACAAAATTGAAAATATTCGATCAATTAAGAGAAATGTAGACATACATATTCTCTCTAGTTTGAATATCAGTCTATCAAACACACATTTTATTAGCCTATTTCAAACGATCAATGTTTTTACATTTAGTCATTTAGCAGACGCTCTTTTACAGACTGTACACATTTGGAGCGCGAGTGTGGAGGGAACTCGGTCTCACCTGCTTGCGCTTCCATGAACTTCCTGTCTTGATAGAAATGGTAACAGATCCGTATCCAAATTCAGAAACTCGGGTGTCTTCAACGGATCGTTGTTTCACTTTAGTCCGAATTTGCTCTTGTGGATTTAGATGGGTCTGAAGCGTAGACCGCACACTTTCCAGAGTAGGCTACCCTCCTTTCTGAGCCCAAGTCAGCTCCACCCAAAACAGTAATTAGGATTAGCACGAGCAATTAACAAAGCAAACTCCCCTTTAACAACTCTCTAGATAACGTTTGCGGAGTGGCACTATTCTTTACTTTTTAATGTATCTATTTATTTATATTTTGTACAAGATTAGCTTGTTTTCAGACCTTTGCGAAATTAATTATGTTAACATTGCCAAAATGTCCAGATAGTTGACACCTTCAAGCATCGAATACCACCACCTGGGGCTCCACTTAATTAACGGAACAAACAAAAAACGAATGTTAATATTTATATTGCTCGCAATAGTTTAAGTGGCCTACAAAGGCCTACAGTTGATACTGTGGAGAAATAGACGTTTGGACGTTAGGTTACTTAGTTGAATATTTGAACACAGTTAACGAAGAAAACGAAAATGTGGACACATTTGTTAACATATCCTTTGATTGACCAAAAGTCAATGACTACATTTTGTTTAATATATGCCTATACAGTATTTTAAAATCTTAAAGGCCTATCCCCCTTTCATTATCTTAAATGTGGCATAACTAATTTTTGTAACCACGTACAGTATGGAGTCATTAATATGAAAGCGATGTAAAAGAAATGTATAGGCTAATACAAATAGCCTACTATGGATCAAAACTATGGATTTTAGGCAATTTGTTACCAGTGTAAAGAAGGTTTTCCGATTATATAGGCCTGACCTATAAATGGGGTTTGTGCTGGGAGCTTTCATAGGCCTACTTGGTCTGGCGAATTCTGTTCCCAACACTTCATTAGCAGCCAGCGAGAAGTCACCTGTTTAACTGAGACAACGAATATGCTTTGCATAAAAAATATCAAAGAAGTTCAGAGAAACGGGAATTGCAAAAATTGCTTAGCCTACTAAAAGTAAGGATGATACCATGTCATTTTCCTTTTTTTGTGCAATTACCGTTCGTTCAGTCAGGAGTCAGTTGAAAACAACACATATCTAATGTTTCTGAGACATACCGCCCCTGTGTTAGAGTGACACATTGGTGCTAGTGCAGAGCACCTGTTAAGCTTATCTGCGAGTATAAACCCTTATGGTGTACTGTCTGTACCCCCCCCCCCTCCCCTCCCCCCGATACCCCTCAATCTGTTCCCACCTCCTCCTCCATCCTTCTCTCTTTATCCTTATAGTAATGGGGTCCATACTGCGTGGGTTAGCCTCAGTGGCACACTTCCGTCATGCCCAGAAGTCTCAGATCTTTACGCGAAACAGACTTGCTCTGCCTGTCAACACACACACACAAACACACACATACACACACACACATACACACACACACACACTGAACAGGGACGAAGCTCCCACTCCCCTCTTCAAAGCAGTGGAAGTGTGTGTGGGACGATGGATTTGATGGGAGGGATTTGTGGGGGCAGGGAAGGCAGTAGGAAGGAGAGTCGGAAGTCTTTTAGTCTTGAGGGGCAGATACACACACAGACACAAACACACCTTGTTCCTGCCCTAGGAATACCTAAAACCACTCTCTCTCGCTTTTACTCACTCACTCACCTGCTAACTCACTCGCTTTCTCTCTCATTCACAAACAAACCCATCCACACACACAAACAAACACACTGTTATATCGAGGAAAGCCCTTGGCTTTATCCTTCTCTGGCACAGAGCTGTGAATGTGTGTGTGTTCTGAAATATTTGGCTTGGCCGACTGCCAGAGAGAGTCAAAGCCAAACTGGGATTCACCCAGAACAGCAGCCACGTGCCACAGAAATTACATTTACGTTTACATTTAGCAGACGCTCTTATCCAGAGCGACTTACAGTAAGTACAGGGACATTCCCCCGAGGCAAGTAGGGTGAAGTGCCTTGCCCAAGGACACAACATCAGTTGGCATGACCGGGAATTGAACTGGCAACCTTCGGATTACTAGCCCGATTCCCTCACCGCTCAGCCACCTGACTCCCTAGGGTTAGGGTAAATGGTGTGTGTGTGTGTGTGGATGGGTTCATTTTCACACACACCTTTCAAAGTATTAGTGTGTTCCATTTTGTATTTGAATGTATGAGTAAGTATGAACTTTTAACATACGCGGTCATTCCAAATGCCATACGAAGACAAAGGTTCTAACCACATAGCTGCATAACAGCGATTTGTGACCCAGTGTATGTCATTGGGTGTAGTGTCTCCCTTCCCCCCTCTCTCTCTTTCTATCTCTCTCTCTCTCTGGTTCTCTCTTTTTTCTGTCTCCCTTGTCAATGAAAAACCACAACCTCGGTTGAACAGAGATAAAGAGGTCAAATGTAAGAGCTGTGTGTATGCGTGTGTGTGTGTGTGAGAAAGAGAGAGAGAGAAACCTATTGACACCAACAATTAGGCAATCCAGGGTGTGAGATCAGGGGACACTGACATGAAGCAATTTCACTTTCCAGTGTTAGTAGGTCGTTGGGTTTCTGTGACAAACAAGTGCTTCTTTTCTTTGCGATAACAGTCCGGCAACGACCAGAGGGAAAATCCAGTGAACTCAATGGTATCAGATTTGCAACTGAACCTGCCATGTTCCACAGACCTACTTTAATTCTGTGGGACACACATACACACTTGTTGATCTAGGATATTCAGGGGGCGTGTTGTAACTTGGTATAGGAGAGCTATTCTGTACAGTACAATATAAAGGAGTGTTGTGGGACATAGTGAAAGTGACAATATGAACGGATTAGGTTTACCATTATGACCTAGTATAGTTTAAACCATGTCTTGATCATTTGGCTAATCCTGAGTAGAATAAAATAGAACTATATTACTATTAGGGGAAAATGAACAAAAAAACAAAAAAGACTATCTTGTTGATGTTTGGACAACAAACTGGAGGTTTCTTTTCACCGTCTGCTTGAAATCTACCAGATGTTGTCTTGTTTTTATATGCACTAGTGAGCATATTTATTCTAGTACTTAGGTTATTTGGTTTTGATGAAAGTGTATGACTGGACTTATATTTCAGAAAGCAATCTTTTGTGTTCTACTTGCAGACTTGCTGTCTACATTAGCAGAAATAACAGTATTGCATTTAATGTTTGATAAAGTTGCTCTTAAAGGAATATTTGCCAAATCCCATCTCATTCATTTTTTTTTTTTTTTTATGCTTTGATTATATGTCCATAATAAAACAATTCAAATGATGATGTGATTTTGTACAGCCAGACAGAGATTTACTTTCACCGGCCTTCATGATAAATATGCATTAAGAAGACACAATTGTAGTCCATTGTGTCTTTTGACCTAATTAGAAAATCAATTATGTTAAAACAGATTTAATGTTTTTATTAATCCGGTTATTAATTTAATTCAGATTTGTAGCTGGCAGCTGGGGCGTGGGCGAGGGGAAGACGCCACTGATTATAGTTATTGATTTATTTTGAAAGTCCAGACAAATAAATTAAACTTTGCTGAGCTTGGGTCCAGAAGTGTGGCTTGTCGTGGCTAAGCTGGCTGGCATGGCCCTGGGAGAAGGGCAGGGATACGAGTTTTACAGCAGATGTGGATTTAGGATCAAAATGTAGACCACTGTATGTAAAAGGCGGGGCAAAAGACTTAGTTTGGGGTTTAAAAGGCACGAAAGGCTTGTTTGGCCGGATGTCAAGTATTTTTGTTTCCTTTCCTGAAGCTGGGGCAGTAGGGCTCAGACCTATTGACAGCTCAAGATGGTGGAGAGATGCATTGCATTGTAGTTTGTGCACTCAGCAGGACCGCCGCGTTTCTGGCTGATGCTGGTTGTGCGGGATCAGCGTGTTTTGGGCTGAGTTGGAGTGGGCGAGGGGCCTGGCTGGGCGAGGGGCCTGGCTGGGCCAGTGCTCTGGGCTGTGGCTGCAGGCTCTCCTCTGACCAGGTCAAGTGGAGTGATGGATGAGCTGGAGGATGGTTATGGCAGGTGGAGGGGATCCGCTGGTCACCAGAGCAGCTTAATCAGCACCGCTCTGGACAATAGGCTTCATTTAACCTCCTAATGAGTGGTCACTCAATCTGGCCTCACCTCACACACGCGCTCACACACACACACACTCTAGTATTAGCCACCCCCTGATGTTTTCCCTAGTCAACCACTTTATCGATTCATCGTTTATTAATTACGATTCACTCACCGATGCTATGATGTCATTAAACGGCCGTCGTTGGGCAGACCAGGAGAGTGCTTTTAGACTCACCCCCCATGGAGAGTCAGTCATGAGTGACTGAACATGAGTTTGTATTGTTAAGACAAACAGTTGATGATGTGGTGGTGGTGTGTGTGTATCGTCCTCTCTCGCAGTAGATTATTAGGGGGGTCAGCTGGGCTGCAGTGTGGCCTGTTGGAGTTTGTACTGACACCCGTTTAGTGACCCACTTTCCTACTGGTACTTGACTGGTCCTTGAATCCCCCCTCCCCCCTCTCCCCCCCCCCCCCCACACCCCACACACTTCATACTTATTAATGCTCCATTTGGCAGTCAAACTATCAGGCCTTCCCTCCGCCATATCAGTGTTGCCCTGGCGAGGCTGGGGGGGTTTGGTGACAACTATGTGTCAACTGTCCCCTCCCTCCTCAACTCCTCAAGCTGTGATCTGTATTGTGCATATGCTAAATGGTGATCAAGTTAGAGAAAGTTGTTCATTACTACAAAGAGTGAAATGGGCAAAAAGTTGTGTATTGCTAATTGTTAAAATGTTAATTGACAGATATGGTAGATAATGAGTCTACCTTTTGTATATTGACCTTTGTGAATTGGCCTAGCCTGAATGAAAGCGTCATGAATATTTTCGAGTGTTTTAAGTAAGCCGATGGATCTCTGATAGAAAAACACAGACAAGTTAACATAGCGAAAGCCTTCAAGTACATTATGGCATTATCAACCGGATCAACAATTGTGTACAACCTGTGGCTCCACTTCTAGCCTCTTGTTAAAACAAGTTTCTTAAACACAGAGGACACAGTAACCCAACAAATAGCAATTTAGTTGGAAATAAGCTTCTCAAACCTTTTTAAAATGACTTTTATTTCTATGAAAACGTATATCAAGAGCCATCCTGGCAGGGGTAGCTAACCAGAAACCAGGTAGTAAACAAGAAAGGATATCAGACTGTTATCACCACAACCACATCAGAAGTTAGCATTACTATTATCTCCCTGCTGATAATCCACCATTAGCATTAGCATCTTTTTAGAGAAGAATCAGGCTCCAGTTACCATCAATGCTGATGACACAGAGCTTTGTCTGAGCTCTGGAGGTTTTTCTCTGAAGAGGTCGGCACTCTGGTTCTGTGTCGGGCTTTGGACCCCCGCAAGTCCCCCCCCCCCCACCCCCTCCACACACACAAACACACAGCTGGTTTAAACATGGCTCTCAGCTCTCAGCATGCCACAGCGGTTTGAAAACCACTTCCTCCCCGTGGCTCAACACATTTTACTCATTTACTTTGAGCTGGAAGGAAGCAGGCTGAAGCACTTTCACTCCAGGAAAGAGGGGGCTGCGTGAGGGGGGCGTGTCTGAGAGTGTGTGACCGTGTATTTCTGTGATACTAATTATGAATTAGATATGACCTCACTTACTAATGCGGTAATGTGTGCTGTCCTGTGGCGTTCCGTTACAAGAGAAAGAAGTTGGATGCGACCGTGTTTAGACGGATAGATAAAGATTCTGACATAATGTTTACCCTGGGTTCTTATGCCACAGAAAGCTTTTAGCGTCCCTAATGCTTGCGATCTGACCCACACGGTTGGCAATCTGTCTGCCGTCACACACACACACAAACGCACACACAGACTCGTCACTCTCATACCCTAATCTCATCAGGCGTGGAGAAGGGCACCCCTCACCTCGGATTGGCTCTTGCTCTGTAAATATTTAGAGGAAACGGAAGGGTTCATCGTCCATCCTGTCGCCAGGGGAGACGGATAGGCGCTATCCGTCAGTGAGTGACCCTGTCCGGAGCACCAGCCGGACTGCCGGATCCTCAGGAGCTTTGGATCAATCACACACACGCACACACACACACACACACACACACACAAACACACACAGGAGAGCAGAGGGATGGGACGGGGTGTTGATATAAGGCCCCTGACTAACCCCAGGATGGCCCCCAGGTCACCTCCACACCACAGCCACTCACGGGTCACACACACTGCCAAGATAAGCCCAGGTTGGCACCGTCATGGACAGGCACACTAATGCACATCGCACCGTTTAAGAAACATTCACCGAATACAAACACAGAAAGTGCCCATACAATGCGTGACGTACTGTACACGTTACCTGATAAATACACACACACAAACGGTGTGTGTTAACAATGCCACTCCCACCCCCCACCCCCAACTTATCTGCCCCATACCCCACTTGCCTCAATCACTGCTGTTCCATCATGGTTTGACCTCTGGACTAGGACCTGCAGACTCAGCTCTGACCCCTCGTTTACCCCCCAGCTATCACCCCTCTCTTTCTCTTCCTCTCCTGTCCACTCTACAGGTCCCTCACCCCACCTTCCACCACTACCTCTCTCTCTCTCTCTCTCTCTCTCTCTCTCTCTCTCTCTCTCTCTCTCTCTCTGTCTCTCTTTCTCTCTCTCTCTCTTACTCCATCCACTCGACAGCGCCTTCACTAACCCCCACCAGCCCCACCATCCACACCACAAGAGAGGCCATTATATGGGCATGTTGAGGGAGTGACAGGAGAGGGGCCGGGTGATTACAAGACACTGAGGGAGGTGTGTGTGTGTAGGGGGGGGGTAAATATAAATGGAGAGGTAAAAGAACGAGAGGGAATGGGAAGGGGGGAAGACGAGAGGAAGGGAGGAAACGAGCGAAGAGGAAATGGGGTTTGAGGATGGGGGGGGGGGGAGGAACAGGGAGGAGGGGTTGAAGGATTACACAAGGGAGGAGAGAGAGAGGCGCGGATGTTTTCGCGAAGCGTCTTGCAGTTTGTGCGATGGCTTTGGCACGTTAATCTACCTCTTTCTTTTCGCGATCCCCTCCACACCTCCCTTGCTTGCTTTCTTTCCAGTCTCTCCACTTCTTGGTGAAACCAGTTTTCTGTTATCTTTATGACAAGTCATTGCATTCCTGACTGGTGCACTGTACAAGGTTAACAGTGTGTTAATTATAGCCATGGGACCAAAGAGAAAGAGAAAGAAAGAGGGGTGGCAAGAGGGAGACAAACAGAAGAATGGAAGGAGGGAGAGAAAGAGAGATGAAGGAAGGTTTGTGTCAGAGTAAAAGGACGTAATAAGGAATAAGGAACGTGGTGTTGCCTATCTTGGACGCATCGACAGTTATCACCAACTCAGCTCCATACCATTCAGAAACACAGGACTTAAACAAAACATGACAAGATCTGTTTCTGAATGACAGCAGAAACCAGTTAGCCATCTTGAATAGACTTCCTCTATGTATTTGTCACTTGCTCCCTCCTGGTTTCATTCTCTTTTCTTCTCGTCACCATGACCTCACAATCACTTCCCGCC
>NC_085024.1:13033982-13057461 GCF_963692335.1 Osmerus eperlanus
CACACACGCTGACTCAATGGCAACCCTTCACCAACCCAACACCAACAAGCTGCTGTCCGTGGTCAGTGACAAACACAGTGGCACACACACACACACACACACAACCCTCCAGGCCTCTTTAACCAGGGTTTAATAGAGTCAAATGTGTGTGAGCCCACAGAGTGCAGTTTCTCTGTCCCCGAGGCCAGGACCAAGCTGTCCCACCAGTCATCACTCACCCAGGAGAGAGGGCTGGGGGAGGAGAGGGTAGAGGGGAAGAGAGAGAGAGAGAAATAGGGGCAAGGAGAGAGTGAGTGAGAGGGAGAGAGAGAGATGTAGGGTAATAGAGAGAGAGACAGAGAGAGAGAAATAGGGACATTGAGAGAGAGAGAGAGAGAGAGAGAGAGAGAGAGAGAGAGAGAGAGAGAGAGAGAGAGAGAGAAGAGAGAGAGAGAGAGAGAGAGAGAGAGAAATGAAGGAAAGAGAAAGACAGGGTCAACGAGGGACAGGGCTGACAGGAGAGAGGGACGGCGAGTGATTGAAAACAACATGCAGGGAGAGGTGAAGAAGGAGGAGGAGAGGAGGAACAAGAGAAATAGAGGAATGGTTGGGGGGGTGTGGGGGACAGTCAAAGGCCAGAGGGCTTGGTGGGGTTTGGAAAAAGGGAGGAGTGAAAGGGTAAAGGCCAGAAGGTTGGAGGGGGGAAGAGGCAAGCAAGGAGGGAGTCTCCGTCAAGAAGGAGTATGGCCGAAGGGCCAGGAATGAAGGGGTGAGAGAGAGGAGAGAGGGCAGAGAGGAGGGCACGGGTGGGAGAGAGGTGAGGGCAGCGAGGAGGGCAAGGGGTGAGCGTGGTAAGTGTGCGCTAAGGCTGATGGGGTGACATGCCAGGAAAGGAGGGAGAAGAGGTGGGCGTAATGTGGGGTGAAAAGAGTGGATGTGAGAGAGAGAGAGAGAGAGAGAGAGAGATAGAGAGAGAGAGAGAGAGAGAGAGAGAGAGAGAGAGAGAGAGAGAGAGAGAGAGAGAGAGAGAGAGAGAGAGAGAGAGAGAGAGAGAGAGAGAGAGAGAGATAGATAGATAGATAGATAGATAGATAGATAGAAAGAGAGAGAGCGAGACAGTTAAAAAAGGTAGACAGAAGGATAGGCAGGGGGCCTCACACTACTGCTTCTGTGACAGAACAGGAATTTAAACAACCTTGTACACACACACACACACACACAATCCCACCTGCTCAAGGCAAGACAGCAGACAGTTTCCTGTACTCTCATCCACGATGTTCTCAATGGGAACACACGTACACACACAAACACACACCGTCGCCATGCTGGTTTGTGCCTGAAGGTGGTCATAAAAACAGCATGTTCTAGGGGTCCTGGTTTGGGTGCAGTGACCAGGGGGCTCACCCCACCCGCCTGCCCGCCACCCTAACCGCCCCCCACCCCCTCTCGCCACGGTAGCTAAATTAGCATGATGACCTCCCTGGGAGTGACATATGTTTTACTGTCTGCCTCTCTTCCCTGCCTGCTTTAACAAATCCCTTTCAAATCTGGCCCACAAATTCCACTTTGGGATTTGGGGTGTGTGTCTCTCTGTCTGTGTGTGTTTGTGTGTGTGTGTGTTTGTTTGTTTGAGGAGGAGGACTCAGAACACACCTTTTTATTATGAGCCAGGGTGATTAGTACAATAGAGTTAATCACTGTTGGGGAGAGGGAGGGGGTGGTGGGGATACTCGGAGCACATATCTCAGGAGCGTTTGGGTGAGATGCAGACACAGTAATCCAAACCTGTTGAACCTATTTACCCTTCGAAAAGTATGCCACTTTACAAATTGTGTGTGTGTGTGTGTGTGTCTGAGTGGAAAGGACTGTTAGTGAGGATGTTGCAAAACCTTCTGTGGCATCACAAACTTCAGACCAATCCCAAAACCGAGATAGATTCAAGATAATGGTTTGCAGTTAGGATTTTGGGCTAGGTTTTAAACTGTATGTGTTTAGGACTTTGAGTTGAGCCAACACCTGTAGGCTCGGTCATGGGATTCTGGGCTGGGTTTGGGATTTTCATATACGTTTAGGATTTGAATGAGGGTTTATTTTACCCAGGGAATACAAATGAACCTAGAAATAAAGTCACAATGCAGTTCTATTGGTACACAGAGCCACATTATTCACCAGTATTCAATTTTGATGAATCAAACAGATCAAATGCACCTATAACTCAAAGAAAGGATGGAATATTCCACCCCCTCCTTCCCTCCTTCCCAAACCCAAATCACACTTTCTAACATGTTTTAGCTAAGGCTACTATCTAGACTTGTAATTCTATGTTGACAGTTCAGTACTACAGGACAGACTTGGTGAATGAAACCCATCACGTTTAAATCCCCAGCATAATTCAACGTTTTCAGACGTTGGCTATTAGACCAATTGCCTTAAGCAGGGTGAATTAGCCATGAGTACCCAACTAGTGAGCAGAGGACACAGTGGCCCCCAAACCCTTAAGCCTCTCAAATTAGTCTGAGAGAGGCTTTCCCTGTCTGAACTGAACACACATGCAAATGCGAGGGAGCGCACACACAGACCCACTCCCACTGGGACTCGTTCCTCATCCGTCTGGGAAGGGAAAAGAGAAAAGGAGAGGACGAAAGCGAGAGAAGACACGGAAAACGCATGAGAGAGAGACAGACATAGGAAGACAGGCGGGCAGCGATGCAGAGTAAAAGAGTGGGCCGGAGAGACCCAGAGGAATGGAGGGAGAAAGGATGGAGGGAGGCTGAAAGAGACATGGGGATTGGGAGAGTTGGGTGTGACAGAATCTCTGTTTGAGCCGGCAGTGGGTGAAGAGAGGGGGGCAAATGAGTGGCCAGATGAAGTTCCCTGCAGAGTACGTTAACTTACACACACGCGCACACACACACACGCGCTCACACACACACACCTCCAGGCCTTGGGCCGCTATCCTTAATGTACCCCATCTCCCACACACGCAAACGCCTAAACACACTCAAACACACCCATCTCCAGGGGCTCCTGTGGAGCCCTGCTGAGTGCTGTAGACACAACCCCACTGTGCGGAGCGCGGGGCACAATGGAGGCTGTCATGGGGGGGGGGGGGGGGGGGGCCGTGAGCTTAGCAGCTAGCGTTAGCATGAGAATGCCTTGTAATGGAGGACACCACACCCTGGCCCTCAGCAACACACTCTGCAGCACTGGGCCAAGGCAGATCCCATTAAGATAAGAGCTAACTCAGACACACACAACCCCCCCCAACACACACACACACACACACACACTCGCACAAAGGCACAGACTCATATAAAGAAACACACTCGCATGGAAACACGCACCGAAACCTGTAGAAACACATGGAAACACACAGGAGCGCCAACACGCACACACGCAGCAGTTCGGATATCCGTGCATGGACTCTGTCCTCCTCAGTCACCGTGTTGTTTAGACAGCTCCCCTCGCTCCCTTTCTCCCCCTTCTGTGACCCCCATCCATCCTTCAAATCCCCCATCGCACGGGACTGTGTGAGGGTGCGTGCATGCGTGCGCGCGTTTCACCTCACTTCCGAGGCGATTCTCTAGAAGAGGCAGTCGGAGAGTCAAAAAGAGGTGGAAGTTGAATTAAGGATGGATGATACCATTTAGCTTCGACAGGTGTGACCTCTCTCTAACTGCCCCTCCCCCTCTCTTGATGGCGTCTTCCTGAACTGGCAACTCATGCAGCACTGTTGGATATACCCAGTACCTTACAGAAACGGGCGGTCAATTGTGAAAACACATTCTTACCAAAGGAACCGTTGTGATATGGTTCGCGTGCAAACGCCCGTCAAATATCAATGACTTCATTCCAACACACACGCACACACATACACACGTAGACACGCACGCACTTATACACACACGTGCACACGTACGGCAGCTTGATGTATGACACACGAACCCCTCCCTTTGTGGCCGCACACCTCTGCTAAGTGCATTGGAGTTGTCAGGTCTCTGTTTGGGTTGGGTGGAAAAGGAATAGCTCTTGTCTCACTTTTAAATCCCGTCAAACACACACACGCACACACACACACACACCCACACCCACACACGTATACACATATTAGTCAGGGTGACAAAGACTCAGATAACCATCAACAGAGCTCCTAAGGATATCACCCCTCTGGGGGGAGGGGGGGGGCTCCTCCACACACACACACACACACACACAAACAGTGGATTTGTACGCGTACACTCATAAACACACAGGTACAACAAACACACAGTAACACAGGAGTGTGTACACATACACACACCTTTTTCTAGTAACATTCATTAGCTGCTAACAATGGGGTGCTAAACCCTTGAAAAAACACACACAGAACCCGTCCCTATAGGATTAACCCTTCAAAGGCAAACACACACACACACATACTCACGCACACACACACACACACACACTGTAAAGTGGCCCGGTAAAGTAATCCAATGTCAAAGTTACTAACTATGCACTGAACATGTTCTTCTATTTCATCACCAAAATTCTATAGACACACAAGCACACTGATACACACACAAACACACACAGACAGACAGACACACAGACACACACGCTCATAGAGAGATATTGTGTCACTTCAAAGTAATCCCCGCAGCCCCGCAGCCCCGGGCCTAAAGCCTCTGCATTCATCCAGGGATGGAGGGAAGGAAGGTAGGAATACCTGGTGGGGGGCAGAGCAGGTGAGCTTTAATGGAGGCTTTCCCTTTCAGAACATGGTGGGTCACCTACACACACACACACACACACACACACAAAGGAAACCCTTGATTGAACCACACTCAGTCACATGAAATTATTTCATTTCAAACAAGCTGTTTTGGTGCATTTACCCAAATGTGGGTCTCATTGGGGTGTTTCGGAGGACCAAAGTGTTAGACTGGTCTCTCCTCACCTTCTACTCACTTTAGCTGTCTGATTTTCCAGGGAGGTGGGGGGGCGGGGGCAGGTGATTCCCTCCCCCAGGTCCAGAGGCCTTCTGTGGGGCGCTGACAAGTTGGTTGGCCCCTTGAATCCCTTCTGTGCTCTTCTACTGTGGGTCACTGACAACCTAACCTTACGGATGATGGCGAGGTGTGTGTGTTTGTGTGTGTGACCCCCTCACTCCCTTTCAGGCACTGGCCCCCGTCACTGACATCCATCCAACTACACACTGAAGTGGTCACACAAACCCACTCCAAAGCAGCCACATGGGCCCAAAACAGACACACACACACACACGCACACGCGCACACACACACGCGCACACACACAAACCTTTCATTGTATCCCCCCTCCCCACCTGAGGACCTAAGGACACAACAAAGAGAAGCGGAGGAGAAAAGAGGCCCTTTACCTGGAACCATCGCTCCGTGAAGACGATCAGCTCAACACCGCCTCCTTTCCCCTCCGCCCCTCACCACCCCCCCCATCCCCCTCTCTCTTTCCCAACTCCCTTCCCATTCCCGATCACCCCATTGTCGGTGGGGACAAAGGGAAGGGAGAGAGGGAGAGGCAAACGTGGAGACCCGCCTGATAAGAGAATGAATGATTCTCTTCACCGTGGCATGTGGTCAAAGGAAAAGAGGTGGAGCAGTGTGAGAGGAGGAATTTATACGGCGGGGTGGAAGTCACGGCGTATTATCATGTGGGTGTCGTGTTGATTTGGGTTTTGGTTTGGTACAGTTGACCAAAATGAGCAATCAAGCCTGTACCCAACTCTGTTCAACAGCCAAGTAAACATCCGTTTTTGTTTAATCTTTTGTTGTATCAGATTATAACAGACAGGAAAGATCAATATCTTGGGAATGCAGGGGCTTATGAGCTCACATTTATGTAAATTATTTTTGCTAAAAGGCTTTTGCATCAAATTTGAATGTTTCTTTCTTCTAGCAGTTAAAAAAGAGCAATACATCATTTAACTGCTAACGGTTTTCGAAGAAGTGTCATTTCTGTTTTGGAATTCAAATATTTGAAGAATTGTTGGCCTAAAGTGAAGTTAGTTTGTTGAGAAGCACCAAAAACTATCAAGAGATTTAAACTCTGTGATAAACTCTTTGGGAAAATGTGCTGTAGCTTCACTGTAGGGGTTGTTGACACAGGGCACAGTCACAAACAAAGGCAACAGATACCTACAATCCACACTTTGCGTTCATTAGCTTCTACCTTCTACAGGTAGCATTTATGACCGTTACAACAATAGGAGAGGCTAGAGAACCGTTAACATGGTTTATTTTACTTGTTCAAAAACAAAAGTCACTTCACTGTCCTTTAAACAATGTTACCCCGGTGTCTGTATTTTGTTTCTGTGTCCATTCACAGATTATTACAAATATTCAAGTTTTTCTTTTAATGTGTTCCCCAACACTTTGATTTTAGTCTTAGCCCACCACTTAATATTAGAAAGGAAATTTAAAAATGATAAGTTTTAGGTGGGGGATTTTCATTTGCAGGGTTTACATTATTTTCATTCAATTGTAACTATGGCCTATTCAATGCTATTGTTTCTTGGCCATTATGCTAATGTCAGGGAAAGTAAACACATTTATTCAACTAGTTGCTGACCCATACACTTTTTCATGAGGAACAATTGCTAACAAAGTGGACTTTTTGTGAATGTAGGTACAAATGTGCTTGCGTGTGCTTCCAAACAGGACTTCGTAGAAGTGTTTGTTTTGTAAGTGGAGCGACAGTGAACTCTTCAAAACTCTCCCTTGGCCTTGTCTTCACCTCTGTACGACAAAACAAAGACTGCGCCAGAAAAGAGGCCCATAAAACAGCATGAAAGAAAGAGAGAGAGAGAGAGAGAGATGAAGAAAGACTGGGAGAGCGAGAGAGAGTGAGAGCTGAGGAGAGCGAGAGAGAGAGAAAGAAAGAAAGAAAGAGAAAGAGAGAGAAGTAAAGAGCAGAAAAGACAGGTCTCTTCCCTCGTGTTTAACAAGCTCACCTCTCCGTGCTGTTTACATGTAAAAGCCTTTTAATAAGAGACTCGGAGGAACAGACGACAAGCTGGAACCTTTCATCTCAACCTGCCCTGTCACAGTGTGGGGAGGGGGGCGTTATTTATGGGCGCACCAGCCAGGCTGAGGACACAGTGCCACTTACAGTAAGGCAGACAGAGGGCTCCAGGACACTATCCTGACTAATAAGGGTTTGGGAACATGCAAAGCCAGGCACTCATTTCACCCTCACCCTGGTATTAGTTGAAGAATGATTAGACAGCAAAGGCCTCATTGAGTCCATAAGAAGGTTAAGTTATTCATTTATTTGCTGGAGCAAAGTCAATAAGTGGAAACTATGTATTTAGTTGTGTAAGTTTCCATCTTGTCTTTAGTCTCACTTGATAGATACTTGTTCTGCCAAGTGATAAGTGATAAGACCAGTGTCAGGTCCAGACTCCTCTGACTGGACAACAGCAATTGAGTTCCTACTTTTTGATTGGTTGAGAGCTATAGGACCCCCGTGGAATGTTGGAACACTGCTGCAACTCATAAAATCACCCAAAGTTAAAAGATTGTTGACCTTTAGTGTAAGGTATTGCCATTGTTCAGCCATTTATGTTCTTTGCTGCATATATCCTATTTTTTGGTCTCTGTCCAAGCTTACTTTCCCTTTTGTGGTTGTGTGACCTTTGACCCTGTCAGTTCGCTGTGTTCTAGAGGGCCAGACACACCTGCTGCTACACGTCACTCCCCCCCCTCCCCCCCCCCCCCCCACCCCTCCTCCAAGGCCAAACCTGCACTAAATCTGCTACCCCGACTGCACACAGCATGCCAGGCAAAGGCTTGGACACACACACACACACATTTGATGTTTACCGCCCCCCCCCCCCCCTCACACACACACATACTGACAGGGGGATGTTCAATTAGGAACATACTGAGGTACACCATAACACACTTTCATAAGAGCTTACGTAAACAGTTAATGTAGTTGTAGAACGCGCAGACACAGTGGCAAGGTATTATTTGCATGTTAACTGAGTGGGTGGGCCTTAAACAAATACACCCGCACCCACCCCACCCTTCCATCACACACACTAACACACACACACACGCACCACCCCAGTCACCTCATAGACACACAGAATCCAAGACAGCACTGGAAACAATGAGTCGATGCTTAACTGTTCATAATCACACGCACGTTGTTATGGTTACTGGTACAGTGCCTCCGGTACACGGACCGTGCGCCACGCCGAAGTAAAAGTGCTGCGACAGATTTTCTCTATTAAGAGGTGCTAATGACGGAACACCCACAAAACGACACCCCGATTTAACACCCCGCCAGGCCCACCATCAGGGTACAAAGGAGGCTCCGCTTCGCACCCCTGCTGCCCCCCCCCGTCTCCTCCTTCCCTTATCCTCTCTCCCTCCCTCCTTCCTCCTCCCTTGCTCTTTTCACCTCCACCTACTCCCCTAAAAAAAACAACAGGCTGCGGGAACAACTGTGGTTGGAGCTGGGGTCTGGCGTTGGTCAGGGTCAGAGGGGCTTGTGTGTGGCAGCTTGGTTGGCATTCCTGTCATTGTGGGGGCGTGACTGGAGTGGTCCCTGTCCAAACACACTCTGACCCCCCCCCCCCCCCCATCAGCGCTTCTCTCTTCTGTCCCCGCTGTCACACCTGTACGGGACCTTATAGAGGCCCGACACACAGACACACACACACAGACGGCTCCTTAAAATAACCAGTGGCCCTGTCTTGTCCCCGCATTGTCTTGGCGGTGTTGTGACAAGGGGTGTGGCTGGTATCTACATATCGAACGGTTTAAGAACATACACACAAACCCATATCTGCTCTAACTCAAACTTCACACACACACAAGTACACACACACACACTGGATAATCACAGAAAGGCATATTCTAAATGCACAAGGGTAAAGAGTCTTACATCATTCCCACACACAGACATACACACACACATGCCACACACACAAATGCACACACGCACATGCACACACACACAGCGTCCACAGATCCTAATCCCCTCATGGGCCAGGCCACAAGGGCCTAAATAAGCAGAGCGAGGGCAAACGTCAGGCAAACGTTACGCAAACGGCAGCAGAATGTTAGAATGACACTACAGTAGCGCTGCAGGCAACCCGACCCCCACGGTATTGTCTTTAAATGGTGACAGGATAAAAAACAGCTGCCCGGTGGAAGAATGACACCCAGAGAGGGAGGGAGAAAGAGCGAGAGACATAGAAGAGAAAGAGAGACAGAAAAGAGAGAGAGAGACAGAAATGAGATAGAGACAGAAAGAGAGAGAGACCGAAGGAAGATAGCAGGAGACTCAGGGGTGTAACTAGAGAACGGGGTCGGGTCAGCTTCATTCCCCCTTCATTTAAAAAAGAATGAAATACAACACTCAGGATCCTTCTATTGAAAACGATGAGTCATTACCCTTTAGGAAGTTTCATTAGCAGCAATTTAAATATTATATCCAGAGGTCTTCTTTCACCAACAGACCTAATCCATGGCCTTGCTGTCTAAATGACCCTTGGTTGTTTTAATTCTTTCCACGAGTAACGATTTAATGATTTATATTCATAGTAGTCTGCAATTCACACAATATGTAAGTCATGTTTGTGAAAATAAAAAGAGGCATTCATGAGTTTTGTACTCTAACAACAAGCTGCTACCAGTTGTTGGTCTCTAAGAGCGAATAGTTCCACATGACCAGGATGACAACACCCTGCAGCTGTATGATGGGAACTCAGAGTATGACAGGCAGAAGAACATGGGAGGAGAGAGGAAGAGAGGGAGAGAGAGAGAGGAAGAGAGGGAGCGAGAGAGAGAGGGGAGAGAGAGAGAGGAAGAGAGGGAGGGAGAGAAAGGAAGAGAGGGAGGGAGAGATGAGAGAGGAAGAGAGGTAGGGAGAGAGAGAGAGAGAGGGAGAGAGGGAGGGAGAGAGAGGGAGAGAAAGTGGGAGAGAGAGGGAGAGAGAGAGAAAGTGGAGAGAGGGAGGAGAGAGAGAGAGGAAGAGAGGGAGGGAGAGAGAGAGAGAGAGAGAGATGAGAGAGAGAGAGAGAGAGAGAGAGAGAGAGAGAGAGAGAGAGAGAGATAGAGAGAGAGAGAGAGAGGGAGGGAGGGAGGGAGGGAGAGAGAGAGAGAGGAGAGAGGGTGGGAGAGAGAGAGGGAGAGAGGGTGGGAGAGAGAGAGAGAGGGACAGAGGGTGAGAGAGAGAAAGGGAGAGAGGGAGGGAGAGAGAGAGAGGAAGAGAGGGAGGGAGAGAGAGGGTGAGGGGGAGGGAGGGAGAGAGAGGAAGAGAGGGAGGGAGAGAGAGGGTGAGGGGGAGGGAGGGGAGGGGAGAGAGAGGAAGAGAGGGAGGGAGAGTGAGAGGAAGCAAGAGGCGGTGTGGATTTCACAGCAGGAATCTAGGTGTCTGGTTTTGAATATTTTATGGAGGAGCTTTCTGTTCTTTCTGTCTCGCTTGTTTGCTCATTAGCTTGTAGTTTTCCTTGAACCCTTCAGTCCCAAAGCACAAAACAGAGAAAACGTAAAGGGGAAGGAGTCATGCTTTTTTAAATATATTCTGCTTTTTTTATATATTCTGCTGTCATAGTAAAGAGTGACTGGTTGTAAGCCTGTGTTTTGGTCCCTCAGATAGACAGACAGTCAGGCCTCAAACCTTTGAACAATACCACTCTCTCCTTGCCCAAAACTCTCCCCTCTCACACACCTCCCTATAAAAACGCTAAATGGCCATCTTTGTGATGACACGTCATATCTCATGTGAAATCAGAAAGGGGGTCTCCCTTTGGCCCCCCAGCCCCCCTCCCCCCAAGCAATTCCTTGTTCAATGGGTGAGTGACGTCTATGGCGTGCTGCTTTGAAGTCCAAACCACACACGCTCGCGCGCAACAGACGGATACACACATGCATACACACACACACATAAATATATGCACACACATGGACAGTGATAAAGAGGCGTATTGACTCTGAATGGTCATTTGCTCTTCGTTTGTGTGTGTGTGCGTGTTTGTGTGTGCATGCGTGCGTTTGTCTGTATGTGTGCGGGAATCTCTAGGTCTTCATGTTACACTCATTTCTTTCATGTTTGACCCCTCATATTAGAGAGAGAGAGCTCTCTGGGACCACATTGTGTCCTGTTAACAGACATCAGACAGAGAGGGGGGGAGTCACAGGGCAGCGTGCGTGTGTCGGTGTGTGTGTGTGTGTGTGTGTGTGTGTACTTATGTTTGTGCCGGAGTTAGAGAAAGAGAGACTGGGAGAGAGAGGGAGAGAATTAGAAGAATATTAAATCAGTGAGGTTGTCTTATCCAAACCACACACAGACACACAGACACACACAGACCATCTCAAGTGAAGAAGTAAAAAAAGAGGATGTCCGAAGCCTAATGAGAGAACGATTTATTCAAACACGGCATTTCACTTGACAGTTTCCATGACATTTGGCAAGTTCTTGTCTGCACCGTCCGTCTGAAGAACCCTCAGAAGAACCCTAACCCTGAAAAAGATTCTGGAACTTTTTAGCTCTGCATTGTTCTGTTCATAACCGCAACGGGTTCTTTTAGACATAAAAGGCTTCATTAAGGGGGTTCTTCTACTAAAAGTACAGTAACCATTTTTTTTTCTGTGCATTAGCTGCAAACTTTGAAGTAGAAAGCAATTTTCTCTATTGGAAAAAAAGAGTGAACGTTCTGCCCCATCCCTCTGCTATCCTACCCTGCCCTTTTCCCCTGTCCCTCTCTCCTTTCCTGTCAGCATCCATTGATGAGAAACCGATTTGAAAGGTTGTTAAGTGAAAGAGATAGGTGTGAATTTTTCATGGCGATAAGGTGTGAGGTTCTGGCAAGGTAGGGCGGTGCGCTCAGGTTCCAAGAGGCCGCAACAGACACACACACACACACTTTTGGCTAACCAACCAAGAAATTGACATAGACATTGTGGAGAAGACAGGGATACTGAGGGGAAGTGGGGCAAAATTCCTCTTTTGAATTCAGAAAGGTGTCACATGTACATGTTTTTGTGCATAGGTCAGTGTGTTCACATGGTGTGTTCTGGAATGGAATTGTGTCTCTTCCTGAAAAGTCAAAACATACGGTGCATACTCATGGTGAAACCACCGAGGCGGCTCCAGCTCATGACTACACATCTGAATCATTTGTCCTTCCTGTCCTTCCAGTCCAGCCGCCTCCAGTCCAGCCGCCTGCAGTGGTTCTCGACGTTTCAAGCCCAGACGGGGCTTTTAATTAAACCCCTTCCCCTCGCAAATAGCTAGGTGGTCCTAGAGCTGACCCCTGTGGTGCCTCGCCCACTGTGGGTCTATGTTCAGGGTGAGGAGAGGGTCGTCGAATTGGAGGGAGCCGGAAGTGTGTGTGTGTGTGTGTGTGTGGGTGTGTGTGGGTAGTCTCAGGCTCAGGACTCAGGATTCGAAAAATGCTAACAGCTCTCACGCAATCCCGGTAGCTCACCTGTTAAGCTGGTGCACCATGTAAGATAAGGCCTTACCATGGTGCTCTGGGGCTGAATCCGGCCTAGGCCCTTTCATCTGCATGTACACACACAGAAACACAACTGCTCCATTGTCGATGTCCTGAATAAGCAACGGGCAGAAATAAAGTAGGCCTTGTGTAAGCTTGGAAATGAGTTCCCGGACGCGTTCACTTATGTGCGGAGTGGACGCGGTCTTCAAAATATTTTGCGTAACGAATCTTCAATTGTCGCGCTCCACCTTCTCCAATCCTCCCGATTTATCTCTGTCTGCGGTCACCGCGTACGCAGACACCTAGGCTTTGACGTCTCCGAGTGGACGTTCCCACAACTTGACTCAGTTCTTCTTCTGCGGTCATACACTTGTTGGGCAACAGCTGATCTGCTGTATTGAAACTTTCGACAATTTCTCAACCCCCGGACGTCTCTTCAGCCCACAAGAGCGTCTTTCCAGTTGAATAACAAGCCTGTTGCATGCACTTGTGTTTGCGGCTGGACAGTGAGTAAGCACATCGTACGATCGGCAAGTTAAATCAGACAGGTCAGCATCAAAGACTTCTAGTCATGAATCTCCCCCGCGTGGAACGGAGAGAAGCCTGTAGAAATAAAGCACAACAAACCTTTCCTGAACACGCAGGTGGGAATTGTGCTTTGTAAGTCGAGGTGTGTTACACACTTGACATACACACAGAAGTGAATATCTTAATGTGTTCAATATTCTATAGTGTACTGATGTTCTGATATTCATACTTGATGCATGGATCGGTAGGCCTAGCCTACTGCACGACCTGTCAAGTGTGGTCAGAACTGGTAAACTAACCAAGGAGAATCAGAACACGAAAACAGTCAAGTTCTTAGTTAGTCTTCGAATGCAGTATGCTGTGTCTTTATGCCTACTATAATGCCAGGAGTCTCTGTGTGTGTCTGTAAATGGGTGTTATAATGTTTTTTGGGGAAGTGATTAGCTTGAGAGCCGTCACTGTCCAAAGTTGTAATTTTGCAGGTACATAAATTCATGCGTTACATATCATGAATTGGTATACATTGTATTTATTGTCATCCCATTAGAACATAAAGGCCATGTCGGATAGCTTTTTTAGACCCAGAATGGAGTCTGAATACAAATTCTATTGTTTGGGTTCTCTTTTGGGGTTGATCTCTTTAATATTTCAAGCCAGTTCTCAATCTGAAGAACAACTGTGGTGGGTTGTCAGTATTAATCCACCAGATGAGATGGTCGTATGGTTAGGAGCACAGTGAACGTTCCATGTCGTCTGTACTCCTCCACTCTGCACAGGACAACATGAACCACAACAGATGGGACCCCCCTAACCCCCAACCCCATGTCGCACCAGCCTGCCGCACACACAACAATCACCCCCCCCCCCAAGCACATGGGCTCCCTTTTGGGGGGGGGGGGATGGGGGTGCGGCTTTGGACCCAGGTTGCCACAACCAATTAGTCTGTCTGACTGTGTTCTGGACTAATCAGCTCTGTTGTCCTTACGAACACACACAAACACACAGACACACATACAAACTCACA
This sequence comes from Osmerus eperlanus, assembly GCF_963692335.1. Taxonomy (NCBI): domain Eukaryota; kingdom Metazoa; phylum Chordata; class Actinopteri; order Osmeriformes; family Osmeridae; genus Osmerus; species Osmerus eperlanus. The sequence goes on from NC_085024.1 coordinate 13,047,986, forward strand.
CAGTCCTATTGTCCTCCCTGACGACATGCCCATGCCACACGTGTGTACATTTTCCACATGTGCATGTCTTTGTATTTGATACATTTACAGTCTGTTAGTGTATGTGTGTGTCTGTGTACAGTGTGTCTGTTCGTGTGTGTGTTTTGTTAACAGCATGTGTCAGTTATTTTCTTTGTTCGTGAGTGTTACGCAGCGTGTGTTTGTGTGCTCGGGTCCATAATGAATCACAGCTAAAATGAACCGTGACGGTTTGAATGCTCATAAACTTCTCACTTCATGCTCTTTTCATTGGTAAACACGAAAAAAACAAGGAAAGTCAAGTGATGGAAAAATAACTAAATACACAGATCTGTCCTGTCCAAAAAAAAAAACGGTTCAAAATAACCCAGCCTTGTTAAAATAGCATCTGAAGGGAAGATGAAGCTAACATCTGCATTTTTGCCACAACGAGATAAAAATAAATGTGAAAATCTTATGCTGTCGGAAAGAAACCAGGGAACACTTGACTCTATGTTCTGTGACTAAAAGAGGTTGGATGACAAATGGAAGATACAGTCGAGCGATCGAGAGACGACTGGAAAAATAGAGACAAACGGAGGGGAGGAGGAGACAGTTTGTTCAGTTGTCAGGCCAGAGGGTCCGAAAATGCAGCGAAAACATGCAATGCAACAGGTGTTTGAGAAGGAAGATTCCGAGCTAGGTTTTGTGCACATGCATACGCACACAACTCAAAGTGAAAGGGCTCGGTCAGCACATGTGTCTCTCACACAACACCTCGGACTTCCTCTCTCTCGGCCACAGTCGCAATCGGTTTCCTGTGGATTGGAGAGACGGCCCAAATATTCACTTTCACACACTTTCACTTCGGTTTTTTCTTTCTCTCACATGCACCCAACTGGGCATTGTGCGTACAAGGGTGAGTTCATAAAAGCTGTGTTGGTATCTTAATGTGCATGCATGTGTGTGGTTTTGTATGTGTGTGTGTGTGTGTGTGTGTGTGTAAACATGGGACCTATGTTGGTGTACACTTACAGAACTTGACACATTTGTGCATGGTAGAAGAAGATGAGAACCCAAACATTTTCTGCAAGAGTACCATCGTGTTGTAAACGACAGCATTGCACACACTCACAACCCCCCTCCACCCCCCCCCCCCTACACACATGCACATGACCCCCCCCCCCCAAACACACACAGACATAAAAAAAAAACTGGAGCACACCTATGCACTATTAAGGCGGTGGACCCTCCTAACTCCAGACCCCTAACTTCCTGTCTCACGGGAAGTGGGATGAGTGTCTGCCTTCGCGTGAGAAAAATAGGGAAGTCTCTGAGCAACATCCCTCTCAAGCAGACTTCTGAAATAACCAAGGTCATATTTGAGCTTTTTCTCTCACATTCTCCATGGTCCAAAACCCTGAAAAGCAGAAATTGTTTTGCGAAGGCGTTGTGACTCATGGTCTGCCCACTCAAATGCATCTTTCTCAGACATTATTCACCTTTCTGTTATTTTTTGGTTTTGAGGAAACTTTTAACCGCATGGTTATGGGAATAAGATTATATACCTATGTGAGTAAAAAAATGCGAATATGGCTAAATGCTAGCAAAAGGTTTTGTCAAAGTTGTGACTCATGCTTCATAGAAACGGTTTGGTTAAGCTATTGTTTAATAGGATTTAGGACATTTGGGCAGCTGCACCATGAATGGGCACGGAGATGTAATCACCGCAAGCTGATTACATGAGCGAAAATGAGTCATTTTGTAATTCTAACAAGCTAAGGCTTTCTCTTAGGTGGACGGTTTAGTGATTTGCTACAGTAAGAGCTGGGGATTTACGGTTGAGGCTTTTCAACAAGTGTTTGTCATCCTGTCCATTAGTCACATGATCCATGTTTTCATTACGTGAAACATGGGTTCATATGTGACAACAATCTGTCATTGGAGTGTGGCTAAGCTCTGAAGCAGCTACTTCAGGTAGTTGCCCAGTGCATCGTGGTCCTGAGTCGCAGTCACACAGCTAAACATGGAGTGTTTGACGCATCGTGTTGTACACCAAAGACCTTGGCAACCAAAGTTATATACAGCATACACTATAGGGAAATATAGACAGACTCCTGAAGTACAGAGACACAAACGGAAGTACCCCACGTGCCAGTCACCCCATCTCTCAAGCCTTCCTCATGTCTCTCCCTTATTCTTTGGGCGCGGGTTCCAGTTCTGAGGGAATTCCCCCCCCCTCCCGGACCCTTTCCAACTAAGCCGTGCTATTGATGCCAAAATGACTGCCAGACCAGGGAAAGGAAGAGGAGAGGAAACGAAGCACACCTCTTTGATGGGGACTTCAGTCTGTCTGTGTTTACGTGCATGTCTGTACATCTGTAGTGTGTGCATGTGTGTGTGTGTGTGTGTGTCTGCATGCTTGTTAGCGAGTGTGTGTTTCCTCATGCCACCCGCGTGTAACCGCTGTGTATACACAAGGGGCCAGGCTTGAAGGAGGCATGGGTGGGGGGGACGGGGAGCGGACGGGGACGGGGGTACGGGGGGGGGGGGACGGGGTTTGGGGTAGGGGGGAGATGGGGGTTTGGTGGTTAACCCCAAACATTGGAGGGAGAAGCTCATGCGTCTCATGCGCCTGGTGTGTGGGTGCTTTACTGGCTCCCCGAGCCCCGGGAGAGAGGAAGCTGGGGGAGAAGGAAGTCCTGTAACCACCCCCAGAACACCCTCACCCCCCCAGGAGGATGGGAGGACCAGAGACCACCCAGAGAGAGAGAAAGGGAGGGAGGGAGAAAGGGAAGGAGGGCGGATTCATATGGTATTGTATGATATGAGATTTCTCTCCATCTTTTGTTGAATGTCAGTACTATGTTGAACGAATTCCCTTAGAGGTCATTAAAGGTCTACACAGAGTCTGAATGATAGAAAGTAGACATGCACCTGGGTAAGCAGACAGACAGACAGACAGACAGACAGACAGGCAGACAGGCAGGCAGGCAGGAGGGGCTCACAAGCTACTGCGGTAGACTTTACATGTAAGCCACTGTAAAGGCCAAGCAAACCTGAAACTGTAGAGGGGGACATATCAGAAAATCACTATGTTTTAAACGTTTTTGTAGAAAGGGCATTGAGAGGAAAATATGTAGACATTTAACGTTGAAAATAAAGTTGCATTAGTGTCGATAAATTGTCGTAGCGAGGGCCGTACACACAAAGTCTAACCCAGCAGATTAGAGATCAGTTGGTAGCAACGGAAACCGCACACTCACCACCTTCATTGATGTGGGAATCTGAAAGCGCAGTCAGAGCTCTCTCATCTCTTCCCACAGAGGTGTGGAGACACACACACACACATATGCATGCACACACACACATCCACACATCCACACACCTAGATACCCACACACAACCAGCCACACACATACACAGACAGACAGACAGACACATTCCTTTTGATATACCTTCTCTCTCTCTCTCTCTCTCTCTCTCTCTCTCTCTCTCTCTCTGTGTAGTAAGTAGGAAGACTATAGGAGGAAGGAGGTACTGTAGAAGGTACTTAAGGACAGAGGAGGTATTGTAGAAGTTAGGAGGTACTGTAGGAGGTAGGAGGTACTGTAGGAGGCAGGAGGTACTGTAGGAGGCAGGAGGTACTGTAGGAGGCAGGAGGTACTGTAGAAGTTAGGAGGTACTGTAGGAGGTAGGAGGTACTGTAGGAGGCAGGAGGTACTGTAGAAGTTAGGAGGTACTGTAGGAGGTAGGAGGTACTGTAGGAGGCAGGAGGTACTGTAGAAGTTAGGAGGTACTGTAGGAGGCAGGAGGTACTGTAGAAGTTAGGAGGTACTGTAGGAGGTAGGAGGTACTGTAGGAGGCAGGAGGTACTGTAGAAGTTAGGAGGTACTGTAGGAGGCAGGAGGTACTGTAGGAGGCAGGAGGTACTGTAGAAGTTAGGAGGTACTGTAGGAGGTAGGAGGTACTGTAGGAGGCAGGAGGTACTGTAGGAGGTACTGTAGGAGGCAGGAGGTACTGTAGGAGGTAGGAGGTACTGTAGGAGGCAGGAGGTACTGTAGGAGGCAGGAGGTACTGTAGGAGGTACTGTAGGAGGCAGGAGGTACTGTAGGAGGTAGGAGGTACTGTAGGAGGCAGGAGGTACTGTAGGAGGTACTGTAGGAGGCAGGAGGTACTGTAGGAGGTAGGAGGTACTGTAGGAGGCAGGAGGTACTGTAGGAGGTAGGAGGTACTGTAGGAGGCAGGAGGTACTGTAGGAGGTAGGAGGTACTGTAGGAGGTAGGAGGTACTGTAGGAGGCAGGAGGTACTGTAGGAGGTAGGAGGTACTGTAGGAGGTAGGAGGTACTGTAGGAGGCAGGAGGTACTGTAGGAGGTACTGTAGGAGGCAGGAGGTACTGTAGGAGGTAGGAGGTACTGTAGGAGGTAGGAGGTACTGTAGGAGGTACTGTAGGAGGCAGGAGGTACTGTAGGAGGTAGGAGGTACTGTAGGAGGTAGGAGGTACTGTAGGAGGCAGGAGGTACTGTAGGAGGCAGGAGGTACTGTAGGAGGTAGGAGGTACTGTAGGAGGTAGGAGGTACTGTAGGAGGCAGGAGGTACTGTAGGAGGTAGGAGGTACTGTAGGAGGCAGGAGGTACTGTAGGAGGTACTGTAGGAGGTAGGAGGTACTGTAGGAGGTAGGAGGTACTGTAGGAGGCAGGAGGTACTGTAGGAGGTAGGAGGTACTGTAGGAGGCAGGAGGTACTGTAGGAGGTAGGAGGTACTGTAGGAGGTAGGAGGTACTGTAGGAGGCAGGAGGTACTGTAGGAGGTAGGAGGTACTGTAGGAGGCAGGAGGTACTGTAGGAGGTAGGAGGTACTGTAGGAGGCAGGAGGTACTGTAGGAGGTACTGTAGGAGGTAGGAGGTACTGTAGGAGGTAGGAGGTACTGTAGGAGGTAGGAGGTACTGTAGGAGGCAGGAGGTACTGTAGGAGGTAGGAGGTACTGTAGGAGGCAGGAGGTACTGTAGGAGGTAGGAGGTACTGTAGGAGGTAGGAGGTACTGTAGGAGGCAGGAGGTATTGTAGGAGGTAGGAGGTACTGTAGGAGGCAGGAGGTACTGTAGGAGGTAGGAGGTACTGTAGGAGGTAGGAGGTACTGTAGGAGGCAGGAGGTACTGTAGGAGGTAGGAGGTACTGTAGGAGGCAGGAGGTACTGTAGGAGGTACTGTAGGAGGTAGGAGGTACTGTAGGAGGCAGGAGGTACTGTAGGAGGTAGGAGGTACTGTAGGAGGTAGGAGGTACTGTAGGAGGCAGGAGGTACTGTAGGAGGTAGGAGGTACTGTAGGAGGTAGGAGGTACTGTAGGAGGCAGGAGGTACTGTAGGAGGTAGGAGGTACTGTAGGAGGCAGGAGGGGGTGGAGGTGGATCTGCCCTGCGTTCTTGGCAGTCAGCCACGTTCACTCTCTAACTGGAAACACCTGCAGCCATGCCAGGAACGCCACTTGCAACCAATCTCAATTCCTGGAGCTCTGTTTTCCAGCACGTGCCCTGCGTGAGGTGAAAGATCATGTTCTGACACACACACGTTCCCCTCTGTCAGGTCCCACTGTTTCAGCGGGTATCGCTTCTGCGTGGAGTCAATAGAATTGATCTGACAAGTGAGGCGAGGGGGGGGGGGACTATGGAAAATAAATAGAGAGGACACTCGGAGGTGTGGAGGAGCAGCGTAGAGATGAGGCATAGGGGATGGTGGAGAGGAAGTGAGGAAGAGGGAGAGAGAGGAGGTCTAGAAGGGATGGAAAGTCCCCACCAGTCTGATCAGGTTGGGCAGCCAGTTCCCCACATGGACTGAGCTGGTGTGACTCACGCTGGCATGATGGGGCTCTCAGCATCAGTGTGCTCACTAACATGAGTGATATGTGACCACAGCATGACTGACTGACAAGAAGTATAGTCCTCGAAAACATATCTTAAATTGAGATGTCCTGACATTTGTTAACCTGAAGTTAGAGCTCTGCAAGAACAATGGTGAAGTTAACTTACTGGACACCTGAAGGAAGGACTTGGGTTTGATTCCGATAAAGTGAACAGTAATCACTTTGAAACATAACTGTGGTTTAAGCTGCTGGTGTAAAAAATTGTGTGTGTGGGTGTGTGTGTGTGTGTGTGCATGTGGTTAGTCTGCAGAGCATCGGCTGACACAGTCACAATTCTCTGGTAGTTTTTTCCCAGTTGTCATAATTTAATTTCTGGGAAATTTTAGTTTGGAGGTATACTTTTCAAAGGAACTTCAAGTAGGATTTTAGTTTATTTTTAGTGATTGGTTGATATCCATCTCATATGTTCAGTGTCTGCATATGATCCTATCGTTTCATTTCAGTTTACCAGAGAGCCAAACATTTTCTTCCTTTTCCTTAAATGGTAGACTAAATCAAATAGTCACCCTATTTGTTAGCCTGGCTCTGCCCTCCTACGTACTTCCGCTCAATTTAGATTTTGCCTCTGTACTAGGTCTGGGATTTCGGTGTATTAGTGTCGGTTTTTGGCGAAAAAAAATTGTGTAGGTCCAATCAGCGAACAGAGGGAGTGGCTGAGAACGATGACGTTGATGTCTTTCGCTAGTTTGAGTTGTAGTTCAGTAATGGCGGCGCTGCTAAATATCGAAAAAGTTAAAGCCGGAGCAAGAACAATCTTTGTTAAGTTTTGTTGTGGCCATGATGTTGTGGCCCTCCTCCCCACGGGGTTCGGAAAAGTTAGATTTTCCAGCTACGGCAGCTAAGCTCCGTTACAGTAGTGGTGAAGGAATTGGCTAAGGCGATCGCTAGCGATTGGTTATGGCAGATCAGAGTGGCTCTGGGCAGATCCAATAGTTTTAAACTTCAACAGAGTACCCGCCTTCAAGGAAATTAACGATTGTCAACGGAGCGAGGCCAGACTCTCTGTACAAATGAAATGTACGAGGGTCTGGTTAGGACCAGGCTACCTATTTGTGGCAACGTTACTGTGAGGTGTTGCTTCTAGTTTCAAATGTAAACTTTTCAAGTGATACATTGAAGGGATTTTGCTAAATCAATTGTGACAACTGATTTAACCAATCAACATATCCCCTTAATGCATTTTTATATGAAGGTGCTTCTGAATGTAAAGATAATTGCTTACCATTGTGTGGATAGTGTAGATACTGTACTACCACTGTGAACAGGGTTTTACAGAAACATTTCGTATATGATAGTGACTGTTGAGAGACAGGAAATGTAGAGATAGAGAGAGAAGGGAGGAGGACCTGTAGGAATTGTACTGGGATGGAATCGAACCCGGGCCAGTGCATTAACACCCCCTGCTAACCCTTTTGCTTTCGATTGTGTCTCGTTCAGGCTGACTCATTTGCTGTGACAAATTTTGAACATGATTTCTGGAGCTCTATTGTCCCAGTGTTGGGTAAGAGACTGTGATTTGTACAGGGAGGGCATGCAGGACATGCATAGACAGACAGAGTGGATTACTGGGACTAACTGACTCAAAGGACGACTGGAAAAATGTGCATAATGTTGTTGTTATTTAGCACTAATGCTATTAGGTAACATTAGAATAGAGGAGAAGTCCTGAGACGATGACAACCCCATAGTATTACTCTGGGATTAGCCATTGTCTTGACTTGTGTTCAGAATGTCTGGGTCATGTTGTATACTGTGTCTACGTGGATGAGTGGATGTGCGTGTGTGTGTGTGTGCGTGTCCATTTGTGCACGTACGTCAGCTGCGCGTGCGTGTTGCAGCTCGGCTGGATCAAGGTGCTGGCTCCCTCTCTTAGCTTCCGTCCCAGAGATAGCACCTTTCAAACAACAGAATATCTAGAAAGTTCTCTGGCTGTGCTTTCCTTCTCTGTTGTGTCTAATCTGCGAGCCCACAATTAGGCCGACACTCTTTCATCCTTCAAGCAAGGGGGAGGAGGGAGCCGTTTGAAGCTGGCGTCTTTCCCAAAACACAGCGGGCACACCTGTAGCCAAAATTGATAGTGTTGTCCTCTCTTTCTTTCTTTCTTTCTTTCTTTCATTCTCTCTCTCTCTCTCTCTCTCTCTCTCTCTCTCTCTCTCTCTCTCTCCTCTCTCTCTCTCTCTCTCTCTCTCTCTCTCTCTCTCTCTCTCTCTCTCTCTCTCTCTCTTTCTACACACACACACACACACTCCCCCTGAGGTCAAAACACTTCCGCCCTTACTTCAAAGCCCCCTCAATCAGAGGGGGAGCCTCACTGGCTACTTTGACTACAAGGGCCCACGGAGACAAAATACAGTTTACCTTCTCTGCTCTGCCGGGTTAGCTTCCTCTGTTGGGACTGCTAACTGGAAACGCGTGCACGCGAGAGCGGTCATGATAACCCACAACACCTGATAGGTTGTGTATGACTCAGTGGCACTTAGCTGAGACAAACATATCCTAGGGACACACCTGACACTGATGACAGTCAGTTGAAATTAGACTGCGTGCTTCTATGGTGAAAGAGTGAGGGTTAGTCTATTGACTGGGAAAACCCATAGGAAATAGCATGACTCACGGGGCTCTGATTCTGATGCACTGACAGTGTTCCAGTTGGATGTGTGTGCGTGTGTTTGTGCAGTGTGTGTGTATGAAGGCTGGTGTGTGTGCATGTGCTGTGTGTGAGTATAAGGGCTGGTGAGTGTGCATGTGTGTGTACTGTGTGTAAGTATGAGAGCTGGTGTGTGTGTTTGTGTGTTTAGCCCAGGCTGCATGTCTCAACATGTATCTGAGGCTGGATGTCTACTTCCATCGGTTAGGGTCAGAGGTCACTGAGAAGGTGAGGCTGCTGTGTGTATTCCTGGGTAATGTGAGGTCTCTCATGTAACCTGGGCCTGTCTGTGTGTGTGTGTGTGTATGTGTGTGTGTGTGTGTGTGTGCATGTACATACATTTTTATACGTGTGGTGCACAGGAGCCTGCATGTGAGAGGTCCTAAGTGACATTGAACGTTAGTCACAAAAACTATTGATCAAGTGATCAATATGAGCAGCTTATGGATTCCTAGACCCATGGCATGTATGTGTCTCCACAATTGAAATCCCATGAATCTGATGTTTTGCTCCTGAGGCCTGTCACAGGATGCTTGTGTCCATCAGGTGTTCTTCCTGTAGAGGGAGTGCTCGTACGCACAAACACACAGGCGCGCACACACACACACAACACACAGGCGCACACACACACACAGGCACACACATAGACGTACACACACATGAACACTCATAGACAGACACATACACATTGCTTCCAGACAGTCCCACTGCAGAGGAGGAAATGTCTGACAGATATTGTTGTTTTGTCAACATGATATCCGCCACTCAAAGTAAACAAAACCTGTTATTATTACGTGCGCTGGGACACATACACTTCATTCCGTACAAGCACTTGTGTGTGTTTAAATAGGGCGACCTGGAATACATACATACACACACAGACAAACAAATACTACTTGCCCCAAAGACATGCA
>NC_085024.1:13057661-13062661 GCF_963692335.1 Osmerus eperlanus
ACACATGCGTGTGCCCACTGTCCTCCCGGTGTCCCCATCCTAAGTCACGTTCTCAGGGGAAGGCTCCTTGATTAACAGGAAAGCATCTGATGTCAACTAGGATACAAACAGAAAAATAAAACAGCAGACGGCACAAACATGTGTTGTCCCATGAACCCTCCCTCGCTCTCTCTCTCTCGCTGTCTATACCTCTTTCTCAATCGCTCACTCATTTTTTTCTTCTCTGCCTCCAAATCTCTTTGTCTGTCTCTCTCACCGTCGCTCTTTTTCACTCTCTCTCTCTCTCTCTCTCTCTCTCTCTCTCTCTCTCTCTCTCTCTCTCTCTCTCTCTCTCTCTCTCTCTCTCTCTCTCTCTCTCTCTCTCTCTCTCTCTCTCTCTCTCTCTACCTCTTTCTGTCACTGCCTCTCTCTCTGTGTATGCCTCTTACTATCTCCAGTGCTCTCCCTTTCTCTTTCTCTTTCTGTGTCTTTCCTGTTAACAGGAATGGACGTTTACGGTAACTTGCGTCTGCTTCAGAGGGAAGATTTGTGAAAATCCTTTATGTTTGAGAAATTCCAATGTGGTGGAGGTTGAGGCAACAAGTTTGGGGAATACCATGTTTGCATTTAGGTAAGTGTCCCGTGGGTGTAAATACTGTTGGTCCACCAGTATTAGTCACAGGCCTCTATGACTGAGACACACACTCAAGCTCACATGCATGTGCACGCATACACACACAGACACACACACACCATTAGAATAGGGGCCACGCCGTACAAATTATCACTGACACAACATGTCCTTCTGATGAATCACCGTCTTCATTAACATGAACACAGACATTTGTTTCGTTCTCAGTACAAAAACATTCCGTTCAGATTCAACTGTTGGGAGAACATTTTAGATACCGCCTATAACCCTTTTTGGTTCCTGAAAGACGTTTTTTCCTCACCTACTTCAGAATGGTGGCCATGTTGTCTCAGCTGAGCTGCAGCTGCTGAGCTGTAGCAGAATCGTTTTTTTGGTTTGTTTTGTACATTTTACTTAAAAAGTAAACTAAATCTTGTTTCCAAGAGTGTCCTGGTCAAGAGAGGCAGCCATTACAACTTGAAAATTCAAATACTAATAATAATCTAGTAAAAGAATAACATTATCAATGGAGTATAATTAAATCATAAAACAACTTTTTACTGGTCAGAGTCAATCTCAAAATCCTTCATCAATGATTTAAAAACACCAATCTGGAGATCCTCCCATTTGAAACTGATTTGGAAAGTGTTCCAAGCGGATGGAGCGGTGCATATAATTCCCTTTACCAAATTCCACCCCGAAATGTGAAGCAGTTAACAGGAAGTGTTTGTTTGATATTTGTTTTAAGTGCGGAAAAGCGTTTTGACCCAGGGCAACAAACGACTGTCTTGACCGGTGACCGTATCGTTTTCTCGTGACGTGACAAAACAGCTCTGGATGAAAAGTGTGAGAACGGCGAGCGCTGAGGGTTACGGCCCGCCGACACAATGCGTCCATTCTTCCTCTTCCAGCGCTGGACATCCTTCCTGTTGTTTCCCCCCCCTCTATTTTTCCGAATGAAAGCGCCGTTTTGAATGAAGGCACCTGGATCTTTCGCCACAGCCTTGAGCGGCCAAAATAAAACGACGAGGCAGAAATACGCCGACATGCACGGGCTCATGCACACGTAACACACACATCCACACAAACATAGACACATCCACACTTATACATAAGAACATAGACACATCCACACTCATACACACATACGCCCACTTGCTTGTGCAGAGTTAGATGCTTGAATGAGGGTACCCCAGCTGCATGGACAACACACAACCGCATACAGTAAGGAACTCCAAAAGTTATTTTGACATTTTGAAAACATTGACTTCAGTTTACCTGGTTCAAGGTTCAAAGCTAACCCATTCACCACACCCTGGACACTCACCCACCACAGGCCACTCCTAGCCCCAGACCTAAGTCCCTTCTCCTATCAGTGACCACAACTCAAGCCCCAGACTTTAAGGCCCTGCCCTGTGGTTCTTGCCTCAGTCCATTGCTACCAGGTATAGATAGTGTTGCAAGAACAGTGAAAGACTTATCCAACACTGGACTATCAGAATCAGATGTCAACTGCTGAAGGATACACACACACACAGACACGGATGACACACAACTGATGACAGTAATTACAGTGTTACAGCAGGTCAGTGTTTCCCAAACAGAGATGTCGTGACCCAACCACAGGTATCTTCTACATCCAGGCACGCTCATCAATCAAACCTTTTGAGTCATCCTGTGTGTGTGTGAAAAACTCTGTGCCAGGATCAATAAAGTATTACTCTCCTCTGCTCTTAGCATGCAAACTGGAATGGAGTGTGTGTGCGTGTGTGCTAATGGAGTCAATGTGCGTCTGTGTGTGTGTGGAAACATTTTAATTTACTGTTGCAGATAAAAAAAATTAAAAAAACTCATGTTCAGTCCTTGGCATTCATCCCATTCTTCTGAATCATCTGATTTGTCTTTCGTTTACGTTCAGACAAGTATCGAAAAGTTCCGGGCAGGTCCACAGTCTAGTCAACCTTCCTGTTAAACGTGTTATTGTATCCTTCAGACATATAACTTCCGATTTGATGCTTCATCAAAACTAAGCTGTCTCTCTGCCTTGTTGGATTCTTTAGAACTATAACACACACGCATACACACACACACACACACACACACACACACACACACACACACACACACTGGCTTTGGGTCTGTCTAATAAACAGGTCTATAAATAACATCAGAAGAGAAGGCAAACAGGGGAGAAGTGTCTGTTGTGGTTTTTTGTTTTGTCGCTGGAGGATCCTGCCGACACACAAACATCCAGAACAGTAATTACTGTCTCTGTGACTACTGACGACTGACAAGTCCCTTTCAGCCAATCTGGAGCAAGAGTTACGAGCTAAAGGCCGCAATATGCTTCTGCGTCTCCGTTTACGGATGGGCGGGCGCACGGATACGCACGGATACGGACGGATAGACTGCGTTTATGGTTCTCCGTAGGCTGTGGGTGCTGAAAACAATTCACCACCAGAAGAGTAGGTGGCGCAACGGTTTTTTGTAAATCGTCGTGGAGTGTTTATTTACCTAGGTTATCGAGAAGTCGGAGCAAATTTACGAATTAGCCGTTTCATCAATAAAATACACACATTTTCAGCAACTACATTGCCCATTTATCGTCACATTTTAATTCAGATGCTGATTTACATGTACTGTTTAGCTGAAATATGAATTGTGAAAACTTACAGAAATGGCGGTCAAAGGATTCTGTTCGTCCTGTTTATCCCGGCAACCCGCCCCCGTCCCTGATGCAAGCGATTCTTAATACTGACCAATCACAGCCAAGGGGGTCTCCGTAGCTCTCCGTCGCTCACGGATAGTTCAGAAAATTCAGGAGGTGCACGTCGAGCTCTCCGGGGCTCTCCGAGGGCTGACGGAGAGCTCGTAGAGGGCGTTCCTCGGAGAAGAGGGCGTTCCCATGTGTCCGTTTTTCGAAAAACGCAGAAGCATATATAAGCCTTAAGCCCCGTGCCTCATGACATTTGAACCGAACCCCTTCAGAGTAAGTTGGAGATTGAGAAAGTTACTGGTTTGGGGTCAGTTTTGTGTTTTTGCAGCCCATTGATAGTCAATTGAGGGTTTGGGGTCGGAAATCAGATTCGGGATCAGCAAGAATCAATCTTCTGCACATACAGCTGGTCAGACCAAGAACTCGTTTACAGAAATGGGTGAAAAAAGCTACTTTCTGTGTGAATGTTTGTGTGGGAGACCAAAGCAAGGGTCGGCTTTTCAAAGCCACAGACATTTTGGGACGAACTGGAACGTTCCAGACATGGCGAGGAGATTATTTTCTCCTTCACTGACATGATTATTATTCTTTTTTTCACGCCGTTTGAGTCTCTGACAAAACTGTTGAGGAGCCATTGTTAACTTGAACATCTGTTCTGGCCCATCTGCTTTCCCTCTCGTTGGTGTCTGAGAGGGAATGCAAACCCAGGGGAAGTGTTTGGTTGGCCACTCATATAAAAGTCAGTGGCCGTGCAAGGCTTCAACACCGCAACATGGCGTGCTTTTCTCTCTCTCTGTCTCTGTTAGAAATGACTGGTCTCGATGGCCTTAAAACCTTTGCTTTCATTCTAACGTTATTACCACTGATGAAGTGACACTGAACATCTTGTCAAATAGGCCCTCTAATTCTACACTTGAGTGAAATTCAACATTTGATTGAGTTTGCTTGGCATAAAAATTAATTAAAAAAACATCCAAAATTGAGATTGTGTCTTTGTACATTTTTCTCCACAAAAAGACACACACACACAGATGGACACAACCCACCCCTCCTCCCCTCCTCAAAGCAGAAGCCAGGCCAGGAAAATGTGAGCATCATCAAGGAACTCAGTCTGCAAACTCACAAACTTCTGCTTTCAACTCAACTTACAGCCATGTGCTTCCTCCTGTCTAACAGGAGGAAGAAGCATCTGTCAATTTACTTTATCTCACATTAACTTGTCAGGATTCATATCTGATTTTTGAACCTCTATAGCTATACTGTATGTCATTTATTCATGAGAGAGAGAGAGAGAGAGAGAGAGAGAGAGAGAGAGAGAGAGAGAGAGAGAGAGAGAGAGAGAGAGAGAGAGAGAGAGAGAGAGAGAGAGAAGGAGGGAGATGGTTCAGTGTTGCAAGGAGTGTGGAGGCCTCAAGGGCCATTGTGATTAACAGGAAGAGAGGGGTTTAAAAATGCTGGCTCTGGGACAAGTGAACACACACACACATTCATAATTTGGAAAGTTTTCTCCACATGATAAATCTTTTGTATTGTATTTTGTATTGTATGTGCGTTTGCACAAGTGTGTCTGTTTGTGAAAGAGAGAGCGCTGTGTTGCACATCCTATGATTGTGCATCCGTGGCCTGTGTGTGAGAGGCAATAGCCGTTTCTCAGGGCCTTGTGCACCTGCATTC